>NW_015646165.1:1569222-1597095 GCF_001515625.1 Sinocyclocheilus rhinocerous | reverse complement strand
CATATTTCCCCCCAACCAAAAAAAAAAAAAAAAGCCTTTATAATGTAATAGATTAATATAATAAATATATTTTAATATAATAAACATTTTAATAATGTTATGTATATATATATATATATTAAATATTATTATTTAAGATATATTTATACTTTTTTCACTTTTTATACAATGCTTATTTTCATTGTATAAAAAGTGAAAAAAGTATAAATATATCTTAACTAAATAAAAAATTGAACACACACACACACACACAAATATATATATATATATATATATCATATAATTTCCCAATAATCCCATTGTCCTATACTTTAAGCAGATAAAAAAAATTGTAGTATTAAAATAATAAGATGATTATAAATATTTAATTTTATATATAGAATTATACATTATACATTGAAATATGACACAGACATGTTCTCTGGTTTTGTGAGATTCCCTCAACCAACTGATGCATCATGGTACCACAAGTTTTTTTTTCCCTCCCTCCTTCTGCATCAAAGCATCAATAGAAATGTTGATGCTTTGATCTAGTTGTATCCTTCCATCATGTACTGCTTCATTTTTTTTGCTTGGGTTTTATATGTTGCACATGAGATGTGTCTGTGAAAACAGAGTATGTGGGCAAGTCCATTTGCCACCTCACTGTGCCATTTCACTGTGCCTTGCTTTTGTATTTTTATTTTGTATGTGTTTAAAGCAGAAAATCTTTATTATTATGTATGTATGTATGTATATATATATATATGTATATATATATACAGTGGGTACGGAAAGTATTCAGACCCCCTTAAATTTTTCACTCTTTGTTATATTGCAGCCATTTGCTAAAATCATTTAAGTTAATTTTTTTTCCTCATTAATGTACACACAGCACCCCATATTGACAGAAAAACACAGAATTGTTGACATTTTTGCAGATTTATCAAAAAAGAAAAACTGAAATATCACATGGTCACAGTATTCAGACCCTTTGCTCAGTATTTAGTAAAAGCACCCTTTTGATCTAATACAGCCATGAATCTTTTTGGGAAAGATGCAACAAGTCTTTCACACCTGGATTTGGGGATCCTCCGCCATTCCTCCTTGCAGATCCTCTCCAGTTCTGTCAGGTTGAATGGTAAACGTTGGTGGACAGCCATTTTTAGGTCTCTCCAGAGATGCTCAATTGGGTTTAAGTCAGGGCTCTGGCTGGGCCATTCAAGAACAGTCACAGAGTTGTTGTGAAGCCACTCCTTCGTTATTTTAGCTGTGTGCTTAGGGTCATTGTCTTGTTGGAAGGTAAACCTTAGTTCCAGTCTGAGGTCCTGAGGAAAAAAAATTAACTTAAATGATTTTAGCAAATGGCTGCAATATAACAAAGAGTGAAAAATGTAAGGGGGTCTGAATACTTTCCGTACCCACTGTATATATATATATATATATATATATATATGCACTTATGCCAAATACTACACGTGGAGTATCTGCATCTGAGGTTAGGTCTTGCCGGGTAAGAGCTTGTGCCCATGGTTCTGCTGCTGCCTAGTTAAAGTGCACAGTTGGCATCATAACTCGTGTGCCGATGCCAAGTCTTTAAAATGGCACACGCCCTCAAAAAGCGTAATTGCATCTTGCACTGTGCCCTGGTTTTCCAATCTGTTGGCATGACAACGGTGGTGATGGCCTTGAAGTCCTCCTCGCGTTCTTCATATCCTCACCTTCACTCGCTCTTGATTTAGCGGCATCACTGAAAGGCCGCCATGTCTGAATAGCCACATTTACTCAAGTAGTAAGATCAAAAGTTTTTTTAATCTTCTATAGATGCACCTCAGTGCTGTTATTTGAGTCTCTCACAATTATAATAAGTCTTTTTTTTTGTGTAGAGCAGTTTCATGTGATGTGTATGCATTTTTCATATTTCTAAACACATGACAAAGATAAACACTGTGTTATATACAATCTATTGTGTGGCTCTAAACATGAAAGAACGCTCAGACTGATTAGTATGATTTTTTTTTTTTTTTACCTCACAGACGTAATATTGAGATTTAGGAGTCTGTTCAATCAAATTTTCTTTAAAATATCTAAAAATAAAATTTTCTGAAGACAGTCCTCTTTTTTTTGTTTTGCAGGAGTGTCCTCAGATCCTGCCGTCCACTCAGATCTACATCCCTGTTGGTGTCATGAAGCCCATCACCTTGTTGGCCCGCAATCTTCCACAGCCTCAGTCTGGACAGAGGAACTACGAGTGTATCTTCTATATTCAGGGAAAAGAGTACAGTGTCACTGCGCTGCGTTTCAACAGCACTAGCATACAGTGTCAGAAGACCATGGTAAGTTTAAACCATTGTTTTTTGGTGTTGTGGGTGGTTTTGTTCAATGGGGATGTTTTTTTCCCCCAGAGGTTGCTCTTTCATAGCTCAGGAGTTGTCATGGTGTTATCAGCTATGTTTCATGTGTTATGTCACCAGCCTATATTTGTTTGCAACTTGATTGTTGGTTTGATCTAACTGGTCAACCGACAGTGGAGAAAAAAAAAAATAAATAAATAAAAATAAATTATTGGTGGAGAAACGCTAGTCCAAATAGCTGGCCATTTTCTTACAGCACTGCTGACACAAGCCTTCCCCCTCATTACCTTTTGGCCAATCAACATTTTGTCTGGCTGTCAAAAATCCCATCAGGCACTGGGCAGGCACTGGTGGACCATTAGGCCTGATGAAACACGTGCCACTTGTTATCGTTTTAACAGACTGCTTTGCAAAGGCAGTCATTAGTGGCAGAGAGAGGAAGCTCGGGTGTTTGATGGCACCGTGACACTTCTCACCATGCCTTATTGATGGCCGTTATAGGACGCAGCCTCTTTCACTTTTGTGTTGAGATTCCTTGTGTTACTGGGGGCGAGCTAATTACACAGCTAAGAGTTTGCAGAGAGCTGTCTCGCTAAAGACTTTATCGACTGTTTGCTGTCGCAGCCGTTTCAAATCAACAGCGATTGGCGCGTCACTGATGAGAAGCTATTCCTCTGTCTCCGCTAGCTGGAAGCATCAGCCAGAGTGATGTTAACTTTAACAGTCAACCAGAGCGAAAAACAGCCGGCTGGTTAATGAACTGTTCTCTTCTAGTTTTGCAAGTGAAGGTAGAAGCAATGCAGGTGCTTAAAGGGATGGTTCTTGTGTTATTCTTCACCATGCTCTTGCTCTCGCTCTGGTTGCTGTGTGCGTGCGCTCTTCCGGGAGAAGTGCCCATACAAGGAATTCCGCCCTTTATGATGTCATACAGGGCCGTACTCGAAAAAAACTTTCCAAAATGTATACGAACCCTGAAGGAGTGTATTTGGCACAGAAATACTCCATCATATGTCCAACTCGTTTTTTGAAACTTCGGCCATTGTGTATTTTATGATCACATGGGCCAGTGGACCTGTGCCGCAGGCAAATGGACCGAAAGTCATTCTGACAAGCCGAGAGCCCTTAAATCGTCACATCCCTGTGAGTTGTTTAAGGGCCATTATTGGTGGAGAAACGCTAGTCCAAATAGCTGGCCATTTTCTTACAGCACTGCTGACACAAGCCTTCCCCCTCATTACCTTTTGGCCAATCAACATTTTGTCTGGCTGTCAAAAATCCCATCAGGCACTGGGCAGGCACTGGTGGACCATTAGGCCTGATGAAACACGTGCCACTTGTTATCGTTTTAACAGACTGCTTTGCAAAGGCAGTCATTAGTGGCAGAGAGAGGAAGCTCGGGTGTTTGATGGCACCGTGACACTTCTCACCATGCCTTATTGATGGCCGTTATAGGACGCAGCCTCTTTCACTTTTGTGTTGAGATTCCTTGTGTTACTGGGGGCGAGCTAATTACACAGCTAAGAGTTTGCAGAGAGCTGTCTCGCTAAAGACTTTATCGACTGTTTGCTGTCGCAGCCGTTTCAAATCAACAGCGATTGGCGCGTCACTGATGAGAAGCTATTCCTCTGTCTCCGCTCACTGGAAGCATCAGCCAGAGTGATGTTAACTTTAACAGTCAACCAGAGCGAAAAACAGCCGGCTGGTTAATGAACTGTTCTCTTCTAGTTTTGCAAGTGAAGGTAGAAGCAATGCAGGTGCTTAAAGGGATGGTTCTTGTGTTATTCTTCACCATGCTCTTGCTCTCGCTCTGGTTGCTGTGTGCGTGCCTCTTCCGGGAGAAGTGCCCATACAAGGAATTCCGCCCTTTATGATGTCATACAGGGCCGTACTCGAAAAAAACTTTCCAAAATGTATACGAACCCTGAAGGAGTGTATTTGGCACAGAAATACTCCATCATATGTCCAACTCGTTTTTTGAAACTTCGGCCATGTTTAGCATGAGAATCCAACCAACACTTTAGCAGTGTAAATAAGTCAGAATGCATGAAATAGCATTAGACCTCCCCTTTAAAGTTAGGGCAGAACTTTTTAATAATGACTTAAAGTTTGCTCTGTTCCTCAAAGGAAGTTATCACATGACTTCAAAAACATTGAATATAGCAAATTAGTCATTTGAACAACTTTTCTGATGCTTTTGTCTTCTTTTTGAAGCTTTTAAACGCTTTAGCCCCCTTAATTTAATGAAAAAGAGCAGTCTTAAAAATCCCCCTTTGTTCTCAGAAGACTCGATTAGAAAGTCCTGTTACTTTATTCAAAATTCAGATATTGTGGTTTAAATACAAAAAGTAACATGTTAAGTTACTAAAGACTTCCTAAGCTCAGTCTGATTATATAGCTGATGTTCTTTAACAACCATGAAGAGCAGTAGGTCTTCTTTATCTCAGTTGAAGCTCGAAGAAAGGTGGTTTTCCTTACTTTCCTCTGGTCATCTGCAGTTTATGCCTGTGACGGAACCACACCGGGTTTGGTTCTCTGCTGCTGGGTATTCAGACAGCCTGTCAGTCCTAATGAGAGCCGCAATTATAGCCGTGTTAAGATCCTACTGCAATTACACCATTAAATGCCAGCAATTATCAGTTACTTAGCGTGCAGTGATTTTAGCATGAGTGCTGTGTAGCCCTGAGTGAGAGTTCCATTACCACAAGTAGGAGCATGTTTAGAATGACAGGCTTTGGCATAGATCAAGAGTCACACTTGTTTTAGTCATTCACAGCGTCACTCCTTACAGATTAAATGACTGTTCATCATTAGGCTCTGGCTGAATCGGTCCCGGAACATTCCAAGGACTTCCGTGTTTGAACTGTTTGGCTGAGGTGCCAGACTGCAGGTCGGATGTGAATCACCCGCCAAATCCCCAGCAGTTCTTTTCATTCACGCCACAGAAACTTCTCCATCTGAATGATTAATAATGACGCTGACTAACAGTTCTGAACTGTTTGCTTTGAAATTCAATTTTAAGGTTACTTTTTGCTAAAATTGAACTAACATGTGAATTTACATCATAATATCTGAGTTGTTTCATTTCAAAAAGTGTGTGAATATTGAAGACATATTTAAAAATGTGTGAATATCTGTGCATTAGATAAAATATCAAAATTATGCTAGAGCTTTGAATTATGTTCCCTTTCTTGAGCCATTTTTGAAAGTAATTTAAAAAAATTGTCAAGATTTTATTTATTTATGAAGTAATTTCCTTGTAGGTGTAAGTTTGATGCCCACATGCTTGTTGAACACTATTGTTTAATTAAGTTAAACATCTTTTGGGGAAATGTGTTGCTACTATTTATGCTTCAAAAAGTGTTTGAGCATTGAAGACACACACACACACACACACACACACACACACACAAAGCCGGGATGTCAATGCATTACATAACAAAAATATTAAAATCATGCTAATTATTTGAACTATATTCACTTTTTTATCAATTTTTTAAAGAAATTTAACAATAGGTCAAGATAATTTTTTACTTATTTATTTTGTAAATTTATCAAGTCATTTCCTCATAGGTTCAAGTTTAATAGCCTGTGAGTGTCCAAATTCTTGTTGAAAACTAATGTTTATCAAATTCAAATATATATATTTTTTGTTAAATTCAAATAAAAAAAGCACATTGCTACCATATTACAGTGTCCCCCCCCCAAATATTAGTTTTATTTACAAAATATTTGTTCACTATTTTACATACTGATGCTTTCGAATGATTTTTACAAATTTAACAACCTCATCTGTGTTAGATATCTAGATAAAGTTATCGTGATGGCAGATTTGAAAGAAGTTGCTATAACAATGTAGAATGCATCATAAAACCAAATGTTTAAGATTGCATGCCATAAACATAGATGTGAATCTAATTGTTCACTTTTCTCAGGAGTTACAGAATAATATAGCAAGCGGCATTCCTCAGCGCTGGTCGTGGAGGTCAATCGCATGCCAGGTAGATCCGAGGCAACACCTGGCAGGTGGAATCCCAGGCTCACAGTGGGCAGATGGCTGGTGTAGTATGATTAGGGAGGGGGAGCTGATTGTGTTTGCCTGAGATTGATCAATTCGATCCTTTGTCTCTCTGCTTAAGACAATAGAGAGACGGGTTAATAAAACACAACGGTGTGTTGGGACACAGAGGTAAGCGTGCAGTCTTGACTCAATCGATTGAGTAAACAAAGGATATAGAGCTTAGGATGAGATGTGCTGAGAAGGAAGAACATCATTGAGCATTAGCAGGTTGATACTGAAGAGGAAAAACGTATTATCTGAGTTTGGGTTGTTCTTATAGCTAGTGGTCGACCGATATATCAGTCGATATTTGGCATTTTTTCAATATCGGCATCGGCCGATAAGTTTTCCTGTTTGGCCGATGCGTTCGATGCGACTTTTATTTTGACGGCGCTGAGAACGGCAGCGCCTGCGCGCACAGTGCTCACATTCTCCCTCTTGTTCGCTGTTGTCCTTAACAGTTGTCTAATACGGATAGAAGTCTGTTTAATAATCAGATAGAACGGTTAAACAAAGGAATTAAAATGTATACAAAAAAGTATTATAATGACTGCTTTTATATTATTAGTAATAGAAAGGCAAACATTATAATACTTTCTTGTTTGCCGTCAGCATTTAGCAAATACGCATTTATATCAAATAAAGAAAACATTGAATAACTAATGAACATTTAATTTCACAAACCTTGTAAACTTAGAGCTGTATGTAAAATGAGTGTTACCTTGGCTTTATTTGAAAAAATATGATTCCCAATGCACACAAACTTCCCAGAATACTGAGTGTCCTGTTGTTTACAATAGTGTTTACTTCCTTTTTAATTATATTTTTATTAAATATTTATTTATTTGTGAAAAATGCTTTGTCATCTAAAGTATAAGTATGTTTATTTAACACATTTATGTTTTAATCAATTTTCTAATTATTTCAAATTTCTTAAATATTAATTAAAAGAAATAAAATTATATCGGCTTTATATCGTCCATCGGCCACCCTGCTTTCCAAGATATCGGCATCGGCTGTCAAAAAAACAATATCGGTCGACCACTACTTATAGCCGTCCATCGAGATGCCTGCAGATGTATTCAGATGCATTGTCTCCAAGTGTGTGTCTGTAGAGAGATGCGAACTGGACAAAAGTGATGTGAAATGCTTAAGAGAGATTGAGACTGATACAGCAGATTCACTTTATTTAATAGTGATCCAATCATGATATCCTGATTGCAATGTTTTTAATCATAATACACATCACAACTCAACTTTCTATCCATTTATTTTCACTGTGGCATATTGAAAAATGCTGGATGGAAATACTAAGGTACAGATAAAAATTTGGTAACATTTTACAATAAGGTTTTACATGTCAACATTAGTTACCACAATGCCTAGCATGAACGAACAATACTTTTACAGCATTTATCAATCTTGGTTAATGCTCATTTCTAAATTTTTGCTCATTATCTTGCAGAGCTAAAGATTCAAAAAGTACACAAAGTGCTAATTTCTACTGCGTTTTTAACATTTCATGTTGTATCAATTAATTTTCATTCGTGATAGAAAATAAATTAACAGTAAATAGTAGTATATTACAAATTTATGTTATCCTAGACTAATAAATGCTGTAAAAACGTATTGTTAGTGCACAATACGTAATACCATTATTTATTTATTATACAGGTGCATCTCAATAAATTAGAATGTAGTGGAAAAGTTCATTTATTTCAGTAATTCAGCTCAAATTGTGAAACTCGTGTATTAAATAAATTCAATGCACACAGACTGAAGTAGCCAAAATCATCACAATTAAAAGAACCAGACTTAAACTACTTCAGTCTGTGTGCATTGAATTTATTTAATATACGAGTTTAACAATTTGAATTGAATTACTGAAATAAATGAACTTTTCCACGACATTCTAATTTATTGAGATGCACCTGTATATTTACAAATTAAATTTTTTCATTTGCAAATTGGGTGAAAACAAAGTGTTTATTGTGTGGTAATACACAACCCTATTCTAGTGTAAAATCCTTAAAGGGATAGTTCACTTAAAAATGAAAATTTGTTATCATTTACTCACCCATTTACTCACATGTTGTTCCAAACCTGTACAATTTACTTTCTTCCACTGAATGCAAAACTTTGAAAAAATGTCTTCCTTTTTGTCCATACAATGAAAGTCAATAGGTTTCAATGTCGTTCAGGACCTCATTGACTTTCATTGTATGAATGAAAACAGGGAAAACGTTCTTCAGATGATCTTCTTTTGTGTTCCACAGAGGTAAGAATGTAATGCAGGTTTAGAAATGGCAACAGAATGCTCATTTTTGGGCAAACTGTCCCTTTAACCCTCTGGGGTCCGAGGGTGTTTTGGGGCCCTGGAAAAGTTTTGACATGCCCTGACATTTGTGCTTTTTTCAGTTGCTTACAAACATTTGAATGTCTAAAGTTTAATAACACCGTAATCAGCACAAACTGGGCTACAATAATATGTGATCTCATGTCTCTTTGTTGAGTATTTGCTGAGTTACAGTTCATTTTAATGACGCGTTTCTAAATAAAGATCACGCAGACCAAGGCGGCAGACTGCGCACCCTGTTTGTTTTCTTTATTTTATAAATGCACAAAGTTTTGTTGTTATTATGTGTGTATACAAATAAAAGTAGACCATTTACAGATTCGATTGATGTATTGCTCTAATCTGTAAGATCAAAACTGAAAGTGTAATTTAAGTTCTTTTCGGTGTTATCAGGAGAAGATGCCACAAAACGCGTATCCGCGTTAGTCGACCCCAGAGGGTTAAGACTCACAAACAAAGGCAACCATATGTTTATAGGGAAGTTATGTAGATTTTGTCCTGGCACCAGCACAAATTTGGTGGAAAAGAGGTAGAGGATAGGAAGTCAAATGAAGAAGTGAAGATGGGTGTATAAAAGACGAGACAAGAGGCCTAAAGTCTCTCTCTCTCTGAGCGCCACAGCTCAGGACCCAGGAGATGAACAGAACAGGCTGATGGTATCAGACTCTGCTTTACAACATTACCTTCAGCTCAGATAAATGACCGGGGAGAGAGAACGAGAAACTGACAGAGAAAACACAATGATGGAAAGGAAAAAAGGGGGGAAAGGGAAGAAAAATCTCGGCCAGAATCTCCTCTATGCCGTCCACAGCAAAATGAGGACTATCGGGAGAGTTTGATAGGATCCAATTAAAAGCTGTCGTAGATAAAATGATGATGAATTGCAGCCGTGCAGCAGAGAGATGGTTTGCTTCAGACTCAACACACCAGCTCCTCCCCAAACACTTTGGGGGGTGGAGATGGAAAGGAAGGAGGGAAAATGAGCTGAGGAGCAGGGTCATCATTTTTGAGGAAGCGGCTTTCGTACGTTGGGGTGAGAGGGAGTAGTGAATAGCTGAAGGAGTCTCAGTTGCTTCCCACAGCGGGGTTAAGAGTGTGCCAGACGCTCCTGTGGAGCCGAGCTCCTGCTAGGAAGAAGATTCACCATGAGCTCAGAGCTAAATTCAAGAGCTTCAGCCTCTTGACGAAAACACTCTCATTGCTAAAAACAACACAGCAGTTGCACCAATAAAATAACTCTGCATAATGAGCTACAAATACATTTTGACAGCTCTTTTTTTAATTAGTTCTGTTTGCTAAGTATTACTATTACTTGGAATTAGAGATTTCAGCAAACTACAAACCACAAGTGTACGGTGTATGTTATATGGGCCATTCTACAGAATTGGTGTAAACTGCTGTCCCACATCCAAAAAACACATTTAAAAAGCATTTAAGTATTCATATCTTACTGTAAATGTTTACAAAGATCCTTCTATTATCTATTGAAACCCTCAATAATATTTAAAATATCAGTAAGCTTAATATATATAAAATCATCATTTATTGGGTACTTTCAATTGGGAGGTGGCTGTCCCGAACCCTAACCCCTAAATTTCAACTTATGAAAATGATATTGAAATATTTTTTTGTATTTTTTTCCCATTGTTGTCTCTAAAAATATATTTTTGATTATTTTATAAAGTGAAGTTCAAAAAATATATTTATTTTATATTTTCTTTGTAAATTATGAAACTTTGTTTAAAAAATGTGTCCCACATTTTCCATGTCACTACCGAAACACTGTATGTTTTAGTCCATTGGCTGAGACTGAAATTAACTACACCCCTACATTTATGATCAGGGAATATTTATGTGTCACTCTCTCTCATAGATACAGGGTGAGAAGATAGGCCCTATCATTTTGAGGTAGATGAGTGAAAAATCTGTGTGGAACGTCTCTACCGAACACCTTTTTTCTGCAATTAAGCACACTTTTTTGGGAGTTATTCCATATCATTTATGTGTGTGCAACTGTTCAAAACAGTGCTAGCACCCATGTGCTGATTAGCATCTTTGAGATGTATCTAAAATTATATCTAAAAGTATCTAAAATTGTCACTACCGAAACATTTGGTGGAGTTTCGGTAGTGACATCTTTGGTTTTTTGGGTGTTATCTACGGTGGCCGAGAAGTGCAAAGCAAATCACAATTCTGAAAACAAAATAACAAATTACAAACGCAAATGCAAGTCTACAAAACAAAATAACAATTCAGAAAGCACAACAACAATTCAGAATACATTATAACAAGTCAGAAAACACAACTACAAATCAGACAAACCGGAAGAGGTAGGTATAGTTTGAGACAGCTCCATTGGTTTGGGATTACTCATCGCTGACTGGACGAGACATCTGTCAATCAACGTATACAGGAAGAACCAGCCGAAGAACAGCAGAGTCGTGGTAGAAAGTTCGGAGATGGTATTAAAGTAGCTCAGTTTAAATGTATTGTATGAATTGCCCTTACGCTGGAATAAAAAATATGGGGTGTCTATTTACATTTAGTTAAAAGTGGCTGTAAATCGTCAGCTCCAGTGGTGCAGATGGAAAAATATAGACTCCCTGTATTTTTTATTCCAGAGTAAGGGCAATTCATACAATACTTTTAAACTGAGCTACTTTAATACCATCTCCGAACTTTCTACCACGACTCTGCTGTTCTTCGGCTGGTCCTTCCCTGTATACGTTGATTGACGGATGTCTCGTCCAGTCAGCGGTGAGTAATCCCAAACCAATGGCGCTGTCTCAAACTATACCTACCTTTTCCGGTTTGTCTGATTTGTCGTTGTGTTTTCTGACTTGTAAATTTGTTTTCGGATTTGTCGTTGTGTTTTCTGACTTGTTATTTTGTTTTCTAAGAAAAAAAAGTTCGGCAAAAGGCGGGATCGAACCCGGGTCGATCGCGTCAAAAAGCCAACCACACGCACTTATCCAACTGCACCACTGGAGCTGATGTTTCACAACCACTTTTAACTGAATGTAAATATACACTCCGTATTTTTTATTCCATAGTAAGGGCAATTCATACAATACATTTAAACTGAGCTACTTAGGGTAGGTGTAGGGAGGGCTTTATTGTACCAATAAGGTGGCATCCATTTAATAATTTTCTGAATTGTTGTTGTGCTTTCTGAATTGTTCTTTTGTTTTTTAGACTTGCATTTGCGTTTGTAATTTGTTATTTTGTTTTCAGAATTGTGATTTGCTTTGCACTTCTCGGCCACCGTAGTTATCCCATAAAATTGTCACTACCGAAACAGTCACGACCAAAACATGTCATCATTTTTTTCGGTAGTGACAAAAGGGAACACATAATCCTCATATTTTGAGGAAATAAACAATGTTTGTACAGTTATGCAATTGTTTTGTATTTTACTGTAGTATGTTTTAGTAGTGTTTTAGTATGCAAGTTCAAATTCAGTAATGTGATGTGGTCGCTACCAAAGCATTACTGTCACTACCGAAAATGTGTAGTCACTACCCAAACATGGGATGTTTTGTCAAAAATAAAGTATACTGAATTATCAACTAAGATGTTATGAGAGTTTTTGGTTCAATGTATATTCAAACTAATGAATCCTTAACTTGAAATCAGTATAATTAACGTTTTGCCTTTTACAAAGAACAATTTGATTCAAAATACAACAAATCTCATAAATTACACTTGAAATATTGTTAAAAATGTAATTGTTATTGATTTACTTCTGAAAAAAATTAATAAAATAGCAAAAATTTGGGAAGAGGACAAATATTCCAAAACTTTCTGAAAATACAATATGAGAATTACCTGCGCAGTTACTAAAAATGTGTACCTTGGATATTATACAATTTGCATACATACAATTTTTTTTTGCATACATACAAAGACGTTTCCAACTCTGACTTTTGACCAATTTTGTGGAATGACCCATATATATATATATATACTGTATGTGTGTGTGTGCGAGTGTGTGTGAGTTTGTGTGCGTGTGTTTGTGTGTGTGTTTGTGTGTGTGCTTATCACTGGTTCCCTCGACAAAAAGCCTATAGGACTTTTCCATAGGCTTTTGGATTATCGCAAAAAAATAAGCTCTGTGTTCAACCATAGTTCATGAAAATTACACGTTTTGTCCATCAAGATAATCTTCACAAAATAATATAACTTATGAATTTTGAAGCCTAAATAAAAGTGCCAGAACTTAAAAGCTAAACTTAGGCTGTAAACGAACTACAGCACCACGGTCACTCGCCTTCAGCGTCACCACCTCCATGCAACTTTTTCAAACTTATTTTTTACGTGTTCAGTGAAAAGGATTTACTCTGTATATGAATTTTAATCTTTTTTTTTGCAGCAT
The DNA here is from genome assembly GCF_001515625.1 of Sinocyclocheilus rhinocerous. NCBI lineage: Eukaryota > Metazoa > Chordata > Actinopteri > Cypriniformes > Cyprinidae > Sinocyclocheilus > Sinocyclocheilus rhinocerous. The sequence goes on along the minus strand of NW_015646165.1, from coordinate 1,583,974 downwards.
ATCGAATATTATTTATTTTAATTTTTTTTACAGGAATGCTCCTAAGGTCTAAATTCCTTCATATATTTTTCTACTTTATTTAAATTTTATTTTTAATTAAAAAGTTTATTTCTTATATATAATTTAAAACGCATTAACATGACTTAGGTCTGCATGTAATATGTAACTAAAATGTAATTAATTATGTAATGTATGTATTATGCAATATATAACATATGAAGGACCTGAAGAGCAGTATATATATGCATGTGTGTGTATGTATGTGTTGTTATTATTATTATTATTATTATTATTATTATATTGTTATTATATAATACAAATAAAAAATAAGTTACTTTTTGACTTTCAATTATATTATACGAACATTTATTTTTATTATTTTTATATTTATTTATATTTAAATTTTATATATTTTTATTTTAAACATTTATTTATGTATCTGCCTTTTTCTTTTTTTTACCTTAAAACACATCAGTAAATATTTCATAAGATGCTTATTGACAGTTAACATAGACATTGAACTTCGTTCTGTAGGACCAAAATAATAAATTTTGGATGCTGGATGTGTTGGTGTTACGTTTCTAAATGTGTGCATGCATGTGTGTGCGTGTGTGTGTCTGTGTGTTTAAACCCCCTCCCGATGTGCTGATGTGTTATTTTTACCCAGGCACACAGGTATGCTATCAAAATGACTAATTATATAAGACTGACCCACACAAAAGGCGGCGTTTTTTCTTCCCTCCCTCCTCACATTCCAGCAGCTGCTCTGTTTTGTTAACATCGGCGCTTTCCAGCCCCATAGACCCGGAATCTCCTGCCTCACCCGCACGTATCCATACTCTCCCTTCTTCCCTCCATCCCCCTGATCAATGGGCTTGCCAGCAGAGGACGGGTGCAGGCTGGGGAGATGCCCAGTGTGTCTCTTTATTTCTGGCCTCCATTAATTTTCCCCTGTGAGGGTAATTATGCATTTTGGGCATGCAGGTGAACAGAGAGAAAGAAAGAGGACCTATACCATTCTCAGACTATTGTACATGCGCAACTGCTTACACCTTTCATAGGTTTATTATAACTGAATGCATAATGAGTGGAGCTCTGCTTGTCTTTTGTCATATTCAGAAGTTAGTTGCATGTTTCTTGCTTGTTCTGTTTTAAGGTCAGTGTGAAGTTCCAATCTGTGTTCTGCAAAGCAGCTTTACTGTGTACAAGAAAAGTTGTTTTTTTCCACTGCAGATTACAAAGATGGCTGTGTCATAAGTGGCAAAATACCTTAAGAAGATGCTGCAGAAATAGCAACAAAGTGATTGACAATGTTCTGTCACATTTGATGATATTCAGTCTGTAAAAAAGACTGAATAGGAAAAGAGCTTTTATCCCTTTTTTTTTCTTTTTGCTTGAAACCAACTTTTAGGAATGTTTTAAAATTGTTGTGACATTTATTTTTGTGATTAACACATTTGTCTCTGCAATGCTCACCCTAATTAAAAAATAATATGTATGTATGTATGTATGTACGTACGTATCTATCTAATTATTATTAATTAATGCTAATAAATACAAAATAATAATTGTCTTATTATATTTAAATGTAATCAGAAAAGTAATAGCCATTGAGAATAATGAGAATTTAATAAGAATTTCAATCAATCAATCAATCAATCAATCAATCAATCATAAAATGTACAGGTTCATTATGGTAATTAGACTTATTTTTGTCAGGGAAGAAATTGTCATGAAAATAAATAAATACATTGCTTTTATAGGCTATAATCTTAATTTTATTTCTGTAAACATTTAGTTTATTTATTATAAATATTTTTTATTTAAATATGAATATTGTAATACATTTATAATAAATATTAATTTAAATATAATGCATATTTATTTACCCACTGTGTGTGTGTGTGTGTATGTATATATATATATATATATATATATATATATATAAATAAATAAAGTGGGAATATAGATAGATAGATAGAATTACATATATTGAGTTATATATGTAATTATAATTTAATTTTTATTTATTTTTTTTAAGGACGTCATAACTGTGGCATGGTGTGGGTGTTGTGATCACAAACAGATGAATATATAGAAAAAGCCACAGTCTAGCAGACATTGACATTAATCAACACCTGTCATGTCAGCTCAGCACCTGAGGGGCTTTTTTAAAGCTCGGGGTTCGGCGCGTATGGAAAAGGTTGCCGGATCATAGTTATTCTTAATTGGGTCATGTGCGTGTTTCTCCTCACCTTGTGTTGGAGGCCTCCATCAGCCTCATGGGAACTCACACTTGCACAAGCAATTAATTACTCTCCGCCATGTCTCCACGATGACCACGGGCTGAATAATGAGCGTTATTATTCATCCAGTCTGAAGTAGACGCACAGCTCTCCCCGAGCTCCTCTCACGCTGGCTTCTCTCATGAAACAGAGCCCGCTGTTTTCAACCACCTTTTCGATAAATGCTGCATGTGGCCTTTTTGTAAAGAACAATGCACTCTTTAGTTGCTTCCAGCCATTCTGTGGTCACCAAACATCATGTGACCTCAGTCACATGATCTAACCGCCGCGATTAGCATCGAATATGCCGATTGTCTGACTTAGGTGAGCGTGTAGTGTAATGTCAAAGGCATGTTAATGATGATATGAATAAATCATATCTATGTTTATGGACGGCCCTGGGAGAACAACGACGGCTGTTGTTAAGATGCGACGTATGTGTGGGAGGACTGCTGGAGCTCTTTAAAGTTTAATGGAGCTGGGACGCTGGTGAGGATTCGTAGGCAGGAGAAGTGTGAGGGTTCACATGTCTGCTTAGGGAAGAATGTGTGTTTGTAAGCGAGGAGGTCATCTGCGGTCTGCGTGGAGGATGTGTTTGATCAAATCCAAGCGTTGAGAGAAGCTGTCAGTGCTTGTCAAAAGAAAGACTTGGGTGTTCAGCGGTTTACCCTTGACCTTGCGTCTTTCAAAGAAGCATCAATTGACGCATTGCTTTTGTTCAGACAGGCAGCAAACATCTCTTTTACGCATATCCAACTATGATTTTTCTGATTTTAAAAACTAAAAAGCTGTTCACATTTATATGTGGTTTGAAATCTGATTAACATAATTCCCAAATTCAAGTGATAAATATTTATTTATTGTTTTTTTTTTCTGAACCAAACAATCATAAATCTGATTACAGTGACGTTCATATATGGTTTGTAATTTAATTAAAATCAGATTTTTTTTGGCTCTACAATTCAGTTTTAATTGTGAGATTGAATTTCTAGTCATTTTCATGTGACTTATGCCATAATTCCATAATTCATATATATATGTATATATATATATATATATGTATATATATATATATATATAAAACAAAGCATTTCTTTAATAAAAAGCTGTTCTTTGAACTTTGTCACACTTTCCACAAAAATAATAAGCAGCACAACTGTGTTCGACATTGGTAATAATAATAAAATGTTTCTTGCACACCAAATCAGCATATTAGAATGATTTCTGAAGGATCATGTGACATTGAAGATGAATAATGGCTGCTGAAAATTCAGCTTTGAATCACAGGAATAAATTATATTTTTCAAAATATTAAAATAGAAAACGGTTATTTTAAATTGTGATCATTTTTGATCAAATAAATGCAGCATTGGTGAGCGTGTTTTGTTAATGTTTCATGTTTTTTAAACATTTAAAAAATCTTATCGTCCCCAAATGTTTGAATATTAGTTCAGATGTGGCACTCATCTATTAAATGGTGAATGAGTGAACATGTGAGATGTTTCAGACGCGGTGTAAGCATGAATGTGTCAATAGTGCTGTAATCCCTCTGATGCTTTTGTCTGATGTGCTTCATAAGTTCGTCATGGCGAGATGTCATGATGGACATGAGCAAAGGCAATTTTCAGTTTTCCGTCCTCGCTTTCCACTGTGACAACTACTCAGTTATAGTAGAAGTAAGTCTCTCACCGTCACACTGACACTTAAATCAGTGCTGCGGCAACCGATGTGGATATACTGGATATTGACTGCACTGTCAGAACAAGTGGACCTGATTTCATCACTTGGAACATGACAGACAGGTAAAGTCATATAGATCAGATTTGAGAAAAAAAATCTGATTTATGTGGCTTGTGAACAAAGCCGGTCCTATGCTCACCATAATTTTTTAATGCTTTTTGTGCTGCACTAACCCTATTTTTTTTCATTGTTTGCCAAATTGTATTGATTGGTAGTTCAGAATGCTTTTCGTAATTTCGAAAGGTAACAAATAAATATGGTATTGTGCATTTTCTGTCCTTGGAAACAATCCCATGGTAAAAGATGCTAATTTAGAAGTGAATAAAACATTAGAGAATAAGGTTCCCCATGAAGTAGATGAGAAAGAGATGTGAGGGAGATTTCAGTGAGAGAAACAACAGATTCCAAGTGTAGTCCGGTGGAATAATTCATAGAATACTGTTTATGAGACAGGTGAAGCAAGGGCAAAAGCAGTGTCTGCTGTCTTTTTCCTGTTCTGAAAGCTGGTGTTGTTGTTATTAACTCAAATTAAAAAGATATATATATTTTTTGTAATTGAAATAAAGCTAAAATATAAATATTAGATGAAAAACGTAAAATGTTATTGCCTTGTCAAATAACTGCAGTTGGAAGTACTAAAACTGAAATAAAAAAGCTAATAAAAAATATTTAAAGAATGAATTAAAATCACAAAAGCACTTAACAAAATTACTAAAACTAAAATTAAAATGAAAACTAATAAAATACAATTCCAAATAATAAATACTGTAATAGTATATAAATAATACTAAAATAACACTGTTGAGTATTGATAAATGATAAATGAATAAAAAACACAAATTACTGACAAAAAAATAATTTAAGTAAATAAATTAAGCATAATGAGTCTTTTATGAAGCTTTGAAGATCCACTCCTCATTATTTGCATGGAAAAAGCAATACATAATTTCTTCATAATTTCTCCACCTTGATTTCACTGAAATAACATGAGGGTGATTTTTGAATGAACCTTTTCTTTAATACATTAATCGAAAAGTTTGCAAAAGTTCTGACACGAAAACTGTTCAAATGTAACATTAAAGGTTGCATTAGGATTTTTACACATTTCAAATACGCACAAAACTGGCTTGACATGTATTTTGTATGTTCAGGTAGTCATTAAAAAAAATCTACCTCAGCTTCAGTGGTCAACTATTATGTGTGTGTGTGTGTGTGTGCGCGCGCGCGCGCGCACATGTGTGTATGTTGGAGACAGTTGAAGCCAATTGAGATGTGTCAGAAAGCAAATCGGAAATGCCAATTTCACTTACATCCAGGCAACGTACATCACGCCTAAACTGCACCACTTGTTTCATGTGTAAATTAATGGCTTCCGCTCTGTAATTTAGATTTTTGAGGTCTCCCACACACCCTCAATCTATTTCGCCCCATCTTCCTCCCCATTTCCGTCTCGCTTCCTCTTTCCCGTGTGCTCTCCGACCCCACCGCTCATCCAGAAACGGCCTGGCCCGCTCAGACAAATCACATTTCTCTCTGCGTGCTGGTTCTGAGTCAGTAGCTCTACTATTAGACGGTTTCTGATACTAGAACCTCGTCTGTAAGTGTGCTGAATATCTGCTGCTGTTTATCAGGAGTGTGTGTGAATGAGAGGGGCCGTAGAGAGGAGGCTGCTGTCAGGGTGGAGTGTTTTCACCTCCCCCATATTGATCTGACAGTCTCACAATTGCGTGATGAGAATCCTGACTTGTCTCTCCTTCGCTGTCCATCTCACTCTGCTGCTCTCTCTCTGTTTTATCCGTCTCACTCTCTTTTTCTCTCTCAAGGATACACGCTTAAATGGCAAAATTTACATGGAGCGAGATAAGTTAGTATGTTTCATTCATTCGCTGCCATTTCAGCCGGGCTGAGCTCAAGCTGTGCACAAGAACACGGTTTGCGTGCGTTTTTCTGAACAATCTTCATCCCAGTGGCCCCCAGTTGCATGTCAGGATCAGTGCACAGGAAAGAGGATAGGAAGCGATGGTGAGATGCGTGAGAATCGAAAAATGTTGTGAGCCAGATTCAAACTCCAGATTCCTACATGAACATTACAGCTGAATGTGTCCATCAATTGCTTTATGTTGAGTATTTGTGGCTTTTTAGTAGAGGGAGAACAGGAAATTAAATGGCGAGAAGTGTGGGTAATGGGATCGAGAAATATTGTGAGCCAAGCTCATATTTATGGCATGAACACTACAAGCTAAATGTGTCCAGCAATGTTTTTTTTAAATGTAATTATATTTTTTTATTTATTATTTTTTTGTCTTTAGTAAAGAAAGAACATTAAGTTATGCCTAGTAATAGAAACAATTGGTTCAAGAAAGAAAAAAAAATCTGATTAAAATCCGTGTTTACCACATAAGCACCACAGCTCAATGTGTCACTTTTTTGTTTTATTTTGGGCCATTTTGTCTTTTTAGCAGATTTTTTTTTTCTAAATGTTAAGAAAGCACAGTAAAAGATGACAAGAAGTGGGGGTAATCAGATCTGAAAATTTTGCGAGCTGCAGTTGTTCAGTGTGTCATTTACTAGTTTTATTTTGTGCCTTTTTGTCTTTTATGGTGGATAGACAGACTGCAGAGACAGGAAGTGATGGTGATAAGCAGGAGGAATCAGATTGGAAAAGCTGTGAATCATATTAAAATCCATATTTCCCACATGAGCACTACAATCTACAGTATTTTTGCAGGTTTTAAAATGCTTATAAATGGTATTTATTGAAAATTGTTTAAGAACACCTATTACCTGTGGTAAAACATAACCTTTTGTGGCTTTTTGCTTGATTTTATGATAGGATTTGCGCTTGATGGAGGCTCACACTGCACAAAAGAATGAAAAAACATCAAGTGTATATAACAGCATTGAATCATATCTTTCTTTTTTTCTCTCTCCAGTATGACTATGAAGGAAATGACATCAGCGACCTGCCGGTGGACCTCTCGGTTGTGTGGAACGGAGATTTCGTCATTGACAACCCCTACAATATCCAAGGTAAAGCTCTCATCCGTTCCTCTATAGTCAGTCCTTTTGTGTACCCACACCTCTCTCCAGTATGTCTGTGAAGACAAATTAGGTCCGTTTTATGCCTGGCTGCATGTCAGGCCTCACTGCTCTCCATACAGCTTATCTGGAATAATGACTGGAAAATTGAGCTTTGCCATCACAGGAATTACATTTTAATGAAATATAAGAAAAAAAGAAAAAAAGATGTATTTCACAATACTTTGTTTTTACTGTATTTTTATCAAATAAATGCAGCTTTCGTTGGCATATCCTACTTTCTTTTTCTTTTTTTTTATAAAAAATAATTTATTGACCCCAAAATTTTGAATGGTATATAATAATAAAAATAAGTTATTATTGGTGTCTTAAAAGGATGTCTGCACTGCAAAAAAATATTTTCTTAGTTTTCTTCAAAAATGCATAGAACAAAAAAAATGGTTAAAAATGAATTCAAAATATATTTTTTGAAAACTAGACTTAATATCTTTTGCAACTTTCAAACTATGCAAACTGTCTTGTTTTCAGGATTTTGAGATATATTTGGCCCGTATTTCTCTCTCTCTCTCTCTCTCTCTCTCTCTCTCAGCATCGTCTTTATAGCACAATAAATGTATCCAACTGCAAGAGAAAAAAACCCAGCTTTGCCCTGCTGTAAAGTGGAAATGTTAATGTAATTAAATCATTAATTTGGTTCAGTTTAATTAGCGCAGCGCTACTTTTAAGCTTAGCCGTGGCTAATCTGATTAGCATGAGGCTGAGACGGATGGATACACTGTCTCTTTTGAAGTCCGGCGGCAGTCTAAGACGCCCAGCCAACAGAACATTCACCCAGTCCCCTGAAGCTCCAGAGGCCCACGAAAAATCTGCCATCTTTCTCTTTACAATGGGAATTTAACATCTGTAATTCGCTAATTGTTAGCTGTATCTGAGGTGATACCTTTGTTTTATACATCATCCAATTTTTAATCACACTTTCTGTCAGTTCACAGTTAAAGGGAACTAGTTAAACATTTAGATAAAAAATGTAGAATAATGTGTCTGTGCTCTCATTTTTAGTTTTGCAGTTTGGATTATTAGCAGTAATAGGTGATGGTTGTGTGGATGAACTCATTTGTTTAACTTCAAGTACTCAAGTACATGCATTCAGCTTAAAATAAAAGGTACCATGGTACTATTTGGATGTGAACCATAGTAGTCTTTGATATACCTTGGAATACCATATAAATACCATACTATATAGTGTTTACATGGTTCTCAAATTGTTATGCTAATTTTTATGCATTTCACTGCTTAAAAAAACTCTTAAACTAACCTAAGCTGGTTAGCTGGTCTTCTAGCCTGGTCATAGCTGGTTTAGTAGGCTGGCTTTAGAGGGGTTTTGACCACTTCTTTAGCTAGTCAGGCTTGGACACCATCTGGACAACCAGCTTATACCAGCTACATCCAGATTAAACCATTTAAGACCAGCCAAGCAGCATAGACTGGTTTTAGTTGCTTTTTTTATTTGCTCAAATTGCCATGTTAGTATTATATATATCGGTGCATCTCAATAAATTAGAATGTCGTGGAAAAGTTCGTTGAGATAGTGAGTTGGTGGGTTTTTGTTAAATGTGAGCCAAAATCATCACAATTAAAAGAACCAAAGACTTAAACTACTTCAGTCTGTGTGCATTGAATTTATTTAATACACGAGTTTCACAATTTGAGTTGAATTACTGAAATAAATGAACTTTTCCACGACATTCTAATTTATTGAGATGCACCTGTATATATTTTTTATGAAAACATTTGTATTACATAAGATACCATCTGATACCATCTCTTTACCTTGGTGCTGCTTTTTCTGTTCATTAAATGAGTAAGCCACTAAGGTTTTGCTTGATTTTACCACAGTAAAGGATGTATGTTGGCTTATTGTGAGATGCAGGTGAATCACTGTAACTCACGCCTAAAACAGTGGCAACAGCAATATGAAAAAGACACTGGTGTTTAAAAATAATCACATTTATTAAGTCTAATAATGACAATAAACACTTCTTCAGTCAGGAAGTTCATTAGCTAAACTGTAGATGGTTTATGGTTGCCAAGCAACTTAGCACATTAATATAAAATTAATCTGATGTGTGGTCGCAGGTTTTGTCCTCTGCTCTGTGTGCTTATTTATCCCTGTCTTTATCTTTCTTTCTCTCGGCAGCGCACCTGTACAAGTGTTACGCCATGCGGGACAGCTGTGGAATGTGTTTGAAAGCGGATCCTCGGTTCGACTGCGGCTGGTGCGTGCAGGAGAAGAAGTGTTCGCTGAGACAGGAGTGTGCTCCTCCAGAGAGCATCTGGATGCACCCCAGCGCAGGAAACAGTCGCTGCGCACACCCCAAAATCAACAAGGTAGCACCCGTTCTCATTTAACACATTCAGTATTTGCAAGGCTGTCAAACACACTTTTTTATTGTGTGAGCATTTAACAAGCGTTGTATTTTGCAGAGCAGTGTTGAAAATGAAGGTTCTTCAATGGTGCTTTGCATCTTATGTTCAGCAAAGAACCTAGCAAGTACATTTTTTACTGTATAAGTTTTTGAGAAGCTTTATGGTTCTTGTAAAGAATATTTTTACATTTATAGGTTCTTTAGATCAGTGTTTACGTTTTAGGTATCTGTTAGAGGAAACCTCAAGTCTTCCTGGGTTCTTCGAAGCACCATTGTGGTTTTGTTAAAAAACGATGGAATTTAAAGAAATAAAATATTAAATACAATTATATGAAATATACGCTCAATACAAAATAACCTCAGTCATCTGCATTAGTGTAATAATAGTGTAATAATGTTGATTACCACAAAAAAAAAAAACACCACCAAGGCTGAGGCAGAAATGCAAAGCTTCTATAAAAATCACTTTTAGCACTTACACTACTGTTCAAATTTTAAAGATACATATTTTTTTAAACTCTCTTTTTCTCACCAAGGCTGCTTTTATTTGATCAGAAATACAGTATAGTAATATTGTGAAATATTATTGCAATTTTCAGCATCATTACTCCACTCTTCAGTGTCACATGATCCTTCAGAAATCATTTTAATATGCTGATTTGCTGCTCAGGAAACATTTCATTTTATTATCAATGTTGAAAACAGTTTTGCTGCTTAATATTTTTTTTGTAAAAACTGTGATGCATTCTTTTCAGGATTCTCTGATGAATAGAAAGCTCAAAAGAACAGCATTTATTTGAAATAGAAATCTTACACTATAAATGTCTTTACTGTCGCTTTTGATCATTTCAATACATCCTTGCTGAATAAAAGTGCTTTTTCTTTCATAAAACGGCAGTGTAACTTCACACAGAAAGGTTTAGTAAGCATATTTTTGTATATTGTTTTTGTCCTGTGGCTATTCAATTGAAACATAATTTTATAATATAATTAAGTTTTTAAACTTGTATGATTTGGCCCCATTTACTTCCACTATAAGCCAGGTTTAGTGTCATATTTGCTAAACACCACTGTTTGTCAGTGTCACATATCAATTCAGTAGGTTTATCATAAAAGGATTTTTAACAAATTTGTGTTGTTTCCCTCTTCACGTCTCATCATAAAAGTCTATTCACAGAAGCCATTCGTTTACTTCCTGTATGCTAACGATGGTGTACTATTTCTCCATTTTTTTTACACAGACGCTCTTCATCTAAGAAAAGAAACAATAGACCTCCATTTTAAGTTTCCTACAGTGGCCGTGCCAAACAGATCTCTCGCTGTGCTTTTATTGCCGTGCAGCGGTGTATTGATGCTAATATACTGCAGTGTGCCAGTGCTGGCAGCTGGCAGTCTGAGAGACAGCGGTGTCTCTCAGTAAGATTAGCCCCTGATACTGGGTAATTGCCAGTGGCACAGTTGCTAATCCGCTAGCTCATGCCTGTCTCTCTGCTTACTTATCGCTCTGTAACCAGAGCTGAAAGCTTGAATGAAGGGAGAAACAGAAAAGGAAGAGGTAGAGACAAAGAAAGGGAATGGTGTACGCTTGTTTTCAGCTCACACAGAATCAGCTGATGGAAGTCTTCTGAAGACAAACCATAGTGAAGAACAAACTACATTTTAGTTGATATTGACAGATTTTACCCTCCAAAGTAGCTCTCAGAACAGATATTTGTTGCCTTCAGACACAAGACATTAAGCATTGTATGTTCTATCTATGTCTCGTGACCAAACATAATTGACAACGGCGCCATGTTTGATTTAGAGTTACAGTGATGAAAATGAAGTTGTGAAAGACGGAAATACAATGCATTTAATGTGTTCAAACCAAAAATACAGTAACAGTAACACAGGCTGTACTTTCTTCACAGGCTCATTTTTGGGCATTTGTGGTACAGCTCTGATGTTATTAGAGGGAATACTGAAGGGTAGTGAACAAGGTCCAAAATAAACACTCGCCAAATGTGAGTAAATAAAAGGGAGTTAGTAGCCAGTTGGCACAGAATTAGGTACTGTAGCAATAAATGGTTTAATTCAAATTTTGAGAATGATAATTTGATATTTAGCAATGCAAATCAAATCGTCCACTAAATAGTCAGTGGGGATTTACCATCATTAGTTTACCTAGCATACTAAGGTTTTCATTCCCTCTGAACTTCATGTTCATGTGAAAATATTAGTGTAATTTTATTATTATTTAAATACTATTAAAGTGTTTATTAATATTTTGAATTTCTTTTTTGTTTTGTGTTTAATTTGTTTCATTTTTATTAAGAATATATCTTTATAGTAATTTTGTTGTGTGCTTTTGACATCTTTTTTTTTTTTTTTATATATTTCAAATAATTTTATTTATTTTAGTTAAAGGTAAGGTAACAAAACTGGAAACTGTGAGCAGCAAAATTGTTTATTGGCCCAGGATAGAGCATTAACTTTCCATAACAAGTAATATTATGCTATGCCTATATATTTTATCCTTTTCTTGCCGTCTGTCCTTTCCTACCACGCTCATTCCCTTGCTTCTCCTCCATTCACATCAGAGTCGTGTGACTTAGTATATTAGCCGGTGGATAAGCTTCTAATTTAATTTGGAATAGAGTATTTAAACTGGGATTTTCTGTCTCTGTCTCCTCAGAGAGACCCCTGGGTATGAGTAGTAATTGAATTTGCTTTATGTCTGTCTTATTGTCTGCTGTTTTGTGTCTCAGTTAAAGCTGTCTGCTAACGTCAAAGTTGTGCTCTTTCATTCTGAGGACCATAGAAGTTTATAATACCTGGAGAGAGCTAGCTGTAAGCGTTCCCATTCACCTCAGTGGCAGTTACTGTAAGTTTTGCAATATGCTGAGTAGAGAAACCCTGACATTCATGGGAAAAAGTCCTTCCTAAACTGCTCCTTAGCTCTAGTTTTTTGCAAAATGCATCTCTTCACTTCGGCATCAATATCGCATTAACTTGCTCAGAGTGTAGATTTTCTCCTTTTCTAATTACAGCAGAGGAAAGCGCACCTAACGGAGGCAACAGCAAGGTTTCTTATACCAAACATCCTTTTCTTTATCTGGGATTTTCTCTCTCTATCACACACACACACACACCCTTATCGCACCTTTGTCAACAGTAAGCAGCTCTGATAAGCTTTGACACCGAAATATGTAAAATATACATGATGTTCTGCCTTGTTTTTCATGCAGCGAGATGAGACAGGCATGGGAGGCGGTAGGCCATTGATTGGATGATTTGGTTTGCGTTCTCCTCATGTAGGTAACAAATGAAAATAGTCTTAAGCCTCACGTTCCTTTTGGGAGACGGACTTCTGCTGCCGCCCATCCAATTCTGGCCATGATTGGACGCCACCAAGCTACATGTAAAACAACCCCTCTGAAACCAATTACAGACTGCTTTTCCCTCCTTGTTTCGTTATGCTGTATTCTTTATTGGCATCACTCTACAAAAAGGCAATTTTTGACTCTATGGTCTATACAAGGCTCTAAGATTGGCTTAGGGGGAGAGGGATTTGAGAACATATGCTACAAACTAGCAATATTGGATGGGAAAATAGGGAAAAAAGGAAGCAAATTAGGGCCCCGAAAAGCTACATAACTGAAACGACAGATATGGCAGAACTTTGATGCGTTTTTCCATTCTTCAGCAGATTGGTGGAGGCTCTATAAATAGGAGGTTTTCTGGGTGAAATCCCAAGTGAAGCTGTTGTACCCGTAAGCAAAGACACTTAACCTCAATTACATCAGGAAGCATGCAGCCGTAGACGTACGGAAAAGGGGGTGCCAGACAGAACTGTGTTGCGTGTCTGGCGGAAGAGCGCAAGTAGATGTTTCTACCAGAGTAATTCGACTGCAATTTGTCGCCAACTGTTTTTTGAAAGGTTTTACCCATGCTGCATTTCGGTGTTTGCCAAAAGATGAAAGACCACCTTGCTGATGAAGATCAGGGAAAGACCGACAAACAGACAGACAGCAGACAAACGCAACATCAGGAAAGCGTCAAGCCTCACACACTGTGCAGGTGGCCTGTAGGCGGATGGGATCTGCAAGACGGGGGTCTTCAGATGCCCCAGTCTGCCCCTATTCTTTTCACCCGCCATCTTTTCTGAGTCCTCCCACTCTCCCTTCATTGTCGTCCTCCCACCTATTGGCGGAGGGTTGGGGGAATGCGACACACAAACAATAATAATCTCGCCACTGGAAATCGGCAGGAGACTTTGTGCATTCTGGTGCACTTTAATCTCAGTAATTGCATATATTTTTTGAAATGTATCGTTACCCAGAGCTGATAATGAAGGGAGATTTACTTAACTGTGTATAATTTAACAAGGTCCTGGGGGAGAACGTGTGTGTATATTAGTGTTCTCCCACTTGTGTTGAGAGATATTATTTTTATCTATCATTTCGCTCTAAGGCTGATTTAATTAGAAACGTATAAATTGTTTTTTGAACATAATAAAAGACATCTAATGTAGGTTAATTTTAGTGTAATCCCGAGCGACAGGCTTCAGTCCAAATTCTGTGATTTTCAGGTCAAAACTACTGTATTACAGTACATGCTCTATCAACACAGCTTGAATTTATTTTGCTTCTTAGGCTGTTGTATTGACATTGCAGTGCGGTCTGAGGCATCATAACTGGACTGACCATTTCCTGGGTTTACTGAAGTTTTGCGAGGGCAGACTTGCATTAAGTCTGCTCCACATTGCAGCATATTTTGATCAATATGTGAAGCAATCAGCCTGTGCTGTTTATGGAATTCGGCGAATCTAGTGAATTGTTCTTTCTCAAAAGTGCTCATTGTTTCAATACTCCCTACCTTGTTCCAGGCATAAGGAAGTTGCGTGTAGTCAGCCAAGCCAATCTGAGATGGCTGGCTCTTGCCAGTTATGTATGCAACAGGTTTGTATGCCATTCAGAACTAAATTGAAAATGCCTCTCACATTTCAGCTTTGAATTTCAGAATGTGGAATTAAAGTGAATTGAATTTCAAAGAAATTAGTGTTCATTTTGTCAGCCATTTCTAATTTAGTCTTAGTCTTAGTCTTGTGTCAAATGTGCTTTTTAATTATCATCATATTTAGTCAACCTTGTCCTGTTTTTGTTTATTCAAGTTTTAGTCGACTAAATGTTTCAGCATTTTAGTCAATGAAAACTTTTCGGCACATTTTCGTCATGCTGTATAATGGTTAAATTAATATATATATTAATATATATATATATA
>NW_015646165.1:1556225-1569040 GCF_001515625.1 Sinocyclocheilus rhinocerous | reverse complement strand
CATGCTGTATAATGGTTAAACTGATAAAAAAGATATATATTTTTGCTCAAAACTATAATCGCAATGATTGTTGTTATTTGAGAAATTTATTTTAACATTTCAAGGTATTCCCCTTCACCAATAAGCACAAATCATGTGGACTCATACACATGGTTTATTTTACCTCATCTAGTGTACTGATTTATTATAGGCTATTTATTATATAAATTAATATCAAAGACTTAGATATGCACTCTCTCTACTTTATGAAAACTGGTAAAAACAAACAAAAAATATTTTAACAGTGAAATTCCTAATGGTAATTCCAATAATTCCAAATCGCAATAATGTTTCTCTATTAAAACAACAGCGGTTGAGTAAGTGTATTTTTTCAGCAACCACAATCGCAAACACAATAGTCGAGATCCCGTGACAGAACATGAGACTGGTTGAATGACACTTTAATTTAAGCTGAACTTCTGAATTTAAACTGAATTCAGATCATCGTCGGCGCTTCCGTAATGTAGAGCGAGCACGTGTGCATGCTTGCCAGATTAAAAAAATTAAGTAAAACACTGGACAGAAAACGTATCCATTTAACACAGAAGCTCTGATTTGGGGATTTGAACTCTTGATATCTGGCAACCACATACATGAAAGCTCGCGTAGTAGAGGCATGAACAGCAGTCCGCAATAATATTTTGTCTCCTTTTTTCGACAAAAATAAAAATATATATTTTTTGATATAGTTTTTTATAATTTTCTTTAATTTGGTTTGCTGTTTTATGGTCAGTTAAATCTTCTGCTCTATTTTATTTTTTTATTTTATGCAATGCAGTGCACCAAAGTGAAAAACTTCCCAGAAAACTGTGTTGAATCTCTTTTCCTGCCATTCCAGTTCAAATTCTTCAGTGAGGCTGAGGCATTACCAAAAACTAAATCAGAATTTCATTGCAAATATTCTTATTTCACACACGTTGAATGTATGGTTTGCTGTGCTACATAATGTTCCACATAGGGGTCCCCCAAGGCTCCATTCTAGGCCCCCAGCCATTGTGGCAGTGATGCAGCTGAGGGTCAGCTCCAGGTTTCTGTGGAGACCTTGTGGTCGGGAGATCAGGCATACAGAGTACCTGTAATTACCTCATGATGGCTGTTACAGGTCACCGTCCTGCTGTTACCACTGCACATCATTCACCATATTTGTTTTGTCATGCCACACCTGTCCTTGTTACGGAGAATAATCCGGCTAAATAAATCACATTATCCTACTGCCTTGTGCCATGCGGCTCTGAAGCGTGGATCCGGGAGCCTGGGTAATAAGTTTCAATTAGAGGATGGATGGAGGGGGGTTGGAGGGGGGTGTCTCACCAAGCCCAGCATTAGGGGCTTCTGCTCCCCTGTGCCGAGGGGTGATTTGTCTCCATTAAAATGCAAGGCGCCTGAGTTTGTGTTGGAACTGCAAGATTATAAGGAGCTACAGGGTTCAATGCCAAGACCTGTCCACTTACCAGAGATCCATTATATGGTCTACAGATATCAGAATGCAAAAAAAAATGTCCAGAGTATCTTTCTTTTCATACATTTCCTGGTCCTGCTCTCTGCTCTTCTGACTATCATGGCAAAAAGTCCAAAATGAAAATGTGGTTTGTTGTATTATAGTCAGTTAAATCTCCTTCTCCATCTCCTTCTCCGTCTCTATTTTGCTCATTTTACAGCTGTTTCCTGAGACCGGACCACGGCAAGGCGGAACCAGACTCACCATCACCGGAGAGAACCTGGGTCTGCAGTTTAGAGACATTATGACAGGCGTTCGGCTGGGAAAAGTGCCATGTGTTCCTATTGAAGAGGAATACATTAGTGCGGAAAGGTGGGTAAAACATACAGTATTTTGGCTTCAATTTGTCCTGTTTTAATACTGTGAATCTGCTTTGAAACAATCGCTACTGTATAAAGCACTATAAAAAAGTGACTTGACTTGATTAGTGCCATATTTAGTATTTGACAGAAATGAAAACGAGGCTGTGAGGAATAGAAATACAGTGTGTTCCGTGGATTCTACTATTGTCTAACCTGAATAAGGTCTATAATACTCTTACTTTTCACTGTATAATCTGTCAATCTCAACCCACAGAGTGCATTTTTAATACATTGTTAGCTCTGGTTACTGATTATTCTTTCAGCATAAGTGTCCAGTTGTTCCATTTACCATATTTTACCACATCTAAATTAAGAATCCTTGCTGTGCAGAAATCAGTGTATAAAATGCATAAAAATGTCTGTAGATTACGTCTGGGCCGGCTAATAAATCAGACACAGATTAATTATAGTAAAAATATTTACTTGCACTGTATCATATAAATCCATCCATTCACCTTCCTCCTTAGCAGTGCTGTTAATCACAAACCCTAAAGAGGATTCCAATGTTTTTTTCTCTTCCACAGGATTGTGTGTCTGCTGAATGATGCCACAGGATACCGCGTGCAGGAAGCCCAGGTGGAGGTGTGCGTGAGAGACTGCCTGGCTGACTACAGAGCCCTCTCACCCAGGGCTTTCACCTTTGTGGTGAGTGTCTAAGGATCTGGAGACACTTAATCCTACAGATACATTCAGATCTTCCTGTCTTTTAGATAATTTAAATGCAAACTGGATGCATATAATTCCAAATGTCTTTTAAATAATTTAAATGCAAAATGGATGCATATAATTCCAAATGTGCGTAAAAAAGTTGTTGATTTTTTTTCCTCTTTATATTACTTTTATTCAGCAAGGATGCATTAAATTGACAAAAGATTTCTATTTCAAATGAATGCTGTTCTTTTGATCAGCTTTGCCATTACAGAAATAAATTATATTTAAAAATATATTAAAATGAAAACTAAAAAGTTTTTTTTTTTAATATAAATTGTGATGATGGGTGAACAAAAGAGACTTATTTTAAAAACGTTTAAAAATCTTGCCAACCCCAAATTGAACGTATGTATCAGTATTGAATGAAGTTCTACTTGCATAGAGTGTGTTGTCTTATAGCTTTTACTAATAATGTATGAAATAAGATGACAATAACAAACAATGTGCTTCTTCAATATGTAATTTTCTTCCTTAGACGCCATACTTCACCCGTATCCAGCCCGCTCAGGGACCTCTTTCAGGAGGAACCAGAATCACCATTGAAGGAAACCATCTCAACGCTGGCAGCTCTGTGGTGGTCAACATTGGACTTCACTCTTGTCACTTTAAAAAGTGAGTAATGCTCTTCTTTATCTATTAGTTTGTGCCATTGTTTAGCCGTTTATATCTCGCAACTGCAAGATATAAACTCACAATTCCGAGAAGGAAACACTGAATTGTGAGATGTAAACTCATAATTTTGAGAAAAAAGTTGCAATTACCTTTTCAATTTTTTATTCCGTGGTGGGGAAAAAACAAACAAACTGAATTTCAAGATGTAAACTCAGAATTTAGAGAAGAAAAGTAAAAATTGCTAGATTTCAACTTGGAATTCTGAGGGGGGAAAAAATCTGAATTGTAAGATGTAAACTCTCAATTACAAGTTTGTAACTGTAAATTCTGAGCAAAAAGTCAGAATTGCAAGATGTAAACTCACAATTACTAGTTTATAACAATTACGAACAATTGAGAGACATAAGCTCACAATTCTTAGAAGAACAGTCATAATTGTGAAATATAAACTTGCAATTGCTAGAAAAAAAAAAGTCAGAATTGTGAGATAAGTCTCAATTACTTTTTTCACTTTTCTTTCTAACTTTGTGTTTCTGTCTGTCATATAGTTTCTGTTTGTTTGTTTGTTTGACTGTTTTATATGTTCTATAGGCTCTGTGCCAGTCGTTTTGATGGTTAGCCTGTTGGCTGTTTTGGTGTAGCATTTGCCAACATACAGTCTCTACTTTCTTGTTAATGTTGTCCTTTTCTCTCTCTCGCTCTGTCTGCCAAGTTGTCTCCCTCTGTCTTTATCTGTATCCTTCCAAAAAGCTGTCTTCCGGCTTCTCACCTTAGCACGTCCACCTGTCATTCCGTCAGTCAAAATGCCCAGGCCCGTTTTTTTTTAACCATCGGTGTGTATCTACAGCATAAAGAGACACTTTGAAGGCAAGAACATCAGCCACGTTATGGCACAGGCAGTCCCGGTCAATTGTGCGCTTCCGTTTGTGGACGGGGACAGTGAATGAGTGTTCCTGCCATCCACCTGTCTATCTGTAGCACCAGACCGCTCTGCATTGCAGCAGGGAATAAAAACATTGTCTCACTGCCAAGTCTCAGACATGAGAGAGGGAGAGAATGAGGATTACCGCGGTTCTCGCTGACTGAGACGTCAGCTACACCTGGTCTCAGAGCCAGGGTTCACTTCAGAGAGAAAGTGCACTTCCTGTTAACCCATTGTGCGAGGGTGTTAAAGGGATAGTTCACTCAAAAATGAATGTTCTCTCATCATTTATTCACCCTCACATCATTCCAAGCCTTTCTTCTGCGGAACATAAAAGGAGAAGTTTTGAAGAACGTTCACGCTGCTCGCTTCAATGCAATTAAAATGAATGGAGATTAGGGCCGTTCATTCCTCAAAAAGCCACAATTCAAGGGATTGTCTACCTAGAAATTTAAATTAAGTCATCGTTTACCCACCCACATGTCATTCTAAACCTATAGGACAATCTTTCTTCTATAAAACACAAAAGGAGAAGTTTTGAAGAATGTTCACACTGTTGGCTTCAACACAGCGAAAGTGAATAGAGACTAGGGGTTTTCATGCCCCAAAAATCCACAATTAATTAATTTTTCTTCTCTGAAGAACGTTGGGAAAACGGAGACGTTTCATCTTTTATGAAGTAAGAAAGTCATATAGTTTTGGAACGACATGAGGGTGAGAAAATTATGATCGATTTTTCATTTTTTTTTGTCCAGACTCTTCCCTTAAAGTATCATGAAAGTAGCACATACAACATATGCACTATGTTCTAAGTCTTTATAAGCCAAAACCCCCCCCCAATATATTAGGAACAGACTAAAATTTAATTAACTATTCACTGAAAGTCTTGTTTGATAGCTGTAGTCCCTGTTGCGCTTTCATTGCATGGAAAGGGCAGCTTGGACATTTTGTGAAACATCTGCTTTTATGTTCTTCAGAAGAAATACTGTCAAACAGGTTTCAAAAGCCATGAGATCTTCGTTTTCGGCCGAACCATCCCTTTCATATGCCCTGCTTCTTTTTCGTGTGTGTTTTGTGTCTTCCATTCATAATATCCAGCGAATTCATATTCAGATTTATTGTACATGTCTGTAATCCAAATTACATATTTAAAATGCAAAATCTCAAAAAAAAAAATCCCACAGCAATGATTGCATTTTGCACTTAATTCCGTTGAATGTCTGTATATTTTACCTTTGAGGAAATTTGTGGCTTATCCACTCCACAACTCTCTCTCTTTGCACTCTTCCATCATTTTTTGTTTTGTTTTTTTGTTTGTGACAACCACCTTGTCAAAATATGTGCAGTCTTCAGAGGATTTCTGGGGTGTGCATCTTGAAAAGCGTTCCCATGGCAACGTGCTAAGGGGATGTGCATGGAGATTACAGTACAGGAGGAGAGAGTGAAGCAGACTGAGAAAAACAGAGCCAAAGTGAAACCCATATGGTTGTTAACACAAATGATAGAGCTTCATCAAACATACTTAACTCTTACTGAGGACAGAATCTGTATCATGATGAAATATGAATGTGATGACATGCTTACACGGCACATGATCTGATGAGAATTACAGTAAACACTTCAGTTGCTCTTTCTCTGCGCTTCCTCCATGACTGTAGGCGGAGCTCTAAAGAGATCGTGTGCATGACCCCGGCCGGCGTGAACGCGGGAAGCACTCCGGTTATGGTGGACATAGACTCTGCTGAGCTGAGGAACCCCGAGGTGAAGTTTAACTACACAGAGGACCCCACCATCCTGAAGATAGACCCGGACTGGAGCATTGCTAGGTAGGCCACGCAACTGTTACATGGACCATCATTTGCAACATTGTGACTACAGAATAGAATGGAAACCTGACTAGAATGTTTTTTTATTTTATTATTTTTTTATTTTTTTGGAACCATGGCTTAGAGGTTTGTTTATGTGCACTAATACATTGAGCAGTAGGCAATCATGGAAGAAACTAAGTTAAGCACACATCAAATTTCTTTTAACTATATTGTAGATTTAATGCCTGTTTACACCAAAGATGATAACTGTAACAATAACTAAAATTTTAATAATCGTTCTAATTCTAGGAGAATAGGGATGTTCAGACCTCGACTATAAATATAATGGCACAGAGGAATGATATTTTTGTAATCACTTTCAAAACGGTTTGTGGTTTGTTTAAAATGTGGCTAAATGTGCTAGGTGTTTCACATGATCGACTTTAGTCGATTGCGGCCCAAAAATTGCTCACAGAAAAATATTATTTGTAGATAATTTGTACACTGGATCTAGACATGTCGATCCTCACCAGATTTAACATTTAAAAAATAGATGCACTTCACCTTGTTGTTTTTTCGTAGTGGTTAGCATATGTGCTCCAACACATAGTGTTGTGATGCTCATGTGGTAGTCATGGGTTCAAAACTGGCCCACTTTGTGTCAAAGTACCCTTGTCATAATTTTCTGTCATCTTTCTACTTTTCTATCTTAACCCTCTGGGGTCCGAAGGTGTTTTGGGGCTCTGGAAAAGTTTTGACATGCCCTGATATTTGTGCTTTTTTCAGTTGCTTACAAACATTTTAATGTCTAAAGTTTAATAACACTGTAATCAGCACAAACTGGGCTACAATAATATGTGAGCAGCATGTATGTACGTGATTGTGTTTTTGAGAAAACGTTTATGCGTGCTTAGTGAAAAACTACAATCTGTAAGTCACTGAAATAAGGCCATAAAACACATACAGAACATTTTGTTCACAAGACTTTTGAGAACTGGATCTTGAAGTCTAGAGTTTTTGCTTCAAAATGATGTGAAAATCATCTTACTCACTCATTTACAGAAAACAATATATTTATTTAAATTTTCTAAGACACTTTTTGTGTAGAAAAGGTATATGCGAGGGGGCGTGAATGACCATGCATAATGCTGTGATTCACGACTGAGAAGACAAAGGCCCACATAATGAGCTGCATAATGAGCCTTTCAGTCACAGTGTGTGTGACAGAGGGAATTGCTACAAGAAAGAATGTAAGGAAAAAAGAAATTTATATATTTTTGTTTGTAGTTTATTTAGAATACATATAACTATCACATAAAATAACTTGAGATTCACTTGCAGGTGCAGTTAAACAGTTTATTAGGAACAAAAAAAATAAAAAACAACACAAGAGTCAAGACGTCATGGGTGCAATATCCAAAATATCCAAAACAGCGGCAGGAAACTTGAACAACATTTTGAAGAGACTCATGGGAGTGTGTGCATCACATGGTCTTAGCTGTGGTCCAGGTTCCTGTGTGGGCAGGAATCTCAGAGTCTGTGAAACATGTCAACATCAGTCTCTGTTTTCCATGACCGAGTGGGCTGCTCTGCTTCGGCTCTCTTTGCAACAGGTTCTTTTGCAACAGGTTATTCTCACATCTAAAATAAAACAAAATCGAAACAAAGAACACAATTACCACACAGCAAACATAGTTTACCATACAGCAAATAGAAATGGTAAAAATGGCACAATTAAAAACGTGGCAAGTCCTTGGAATTTGGTACAACAAAGAAGTAATAAAAATCAATACGGAGCCATTTGTGTTACACTATCACTTGACACATGAGCAGAACTCATTAAGAGGTTGAAAAATGAGATTCGTTTAGGCATCGCTCCAGAGTCCCTTCACGCCTTCAGACGTCTGCACCTGCGAGCAGAGCTGCTGTCAGGTGATGATTTTGCAGCTTTCCAAGGAGCAGCAGCGATTTGCACTAAAGCATGTCTTGGTCTGTCAGTGTCGAGGGGTGAAATAAAAACACAGAATCCATAGAAACACCATCAGGTGTCAGATGGGGCAGGCAGGATGGAGCACTTATCACCTGCAACTTCACTGCTGCTGCGGGTTATAGAGCGAGCTCTTTAAAAGCCTGTAGATGAAAAGAAGCACTTAACACTCTCTCTCTCTCACTCCTTCTCTTTTTCTATCTCTCACTTTGTTATTTACCTTTGTGTGGTGTCAGCGGTATACTCTCGGAGAGCAAAAAAGTGAGAAATGTAAAGCTATAGAGCAAAGCTTTTGACTTTATGTACTTAGTGGCTATCTGTGTATAAGAATTTTTTTAAACAGTATTTGAATGATTGCTGATGTTTCAGCCTGCTTATTATGTTCCTAGTCTCATGTAGCCAGACCTGTGACTAAACAGAATAAGGTCTGGTTCACATTACGGCTTAATATCAGCCAAATAATAATAATAATAATCCTGTCTTAGAAAGAAAGAGGCCGTTTAAACATCAGCTCCGCCCACAGTGATATATTTAATTTGGCACAAAATGGTATAATATATATGTATTGTGTTGTAAGACACGTGTGTATGTAGTACTGTGAAAAAATAAGAATTTTTTATACATATTTATATATTTTATTTTAATTATTGTATAATTCTGTTCTGTAATATTGTTTCTCGTCTATATATATATATATATATATATATATATATTGCATTACCCATCTTTACGTTGGCATAATATTTAAAAAAATATATTGAAAAAAATTTAACTACAATATATTACATCATTTTTTGGCTTAATTTTTCATATATTTACAGTACTGTGAAATATATAAAATATTAGTTGAGTTTGACTGAAGAAATTCCTGGCTTTCTTCTTCTAGTCACGAAAGAGTCAGGAGTCGGTTATGTCACGACACACGCATACTCACAACCGTGTGTCTGTGTCATTGTGTGTTTTGTTGCTGACCCAGGCCACTACAGTCAAGTGTGCGCACTCTCCGTTGAGCCCTGCTTTGAACGGGGCCATTATCCCCCAGGAGTGTGTACCATGGTACCTCTCCCCCCTTCATCTGCCTCTGAAAAACAAACGCACACACCCAGGGATCAAAGCAGTACCGGAAATGACTGCGCCTGTGCAGAAGTCGCCCCTAGCTTGAACAGACTTAACTGGAACCCAAAAGTTGTGGCCCTAGAGCCTGTTAGTGTGCGCCAAGTGAATCTATCGATTTGAGCTGAAAATGCCCTTCAGGACCACGGCACAGCAGGTGTCACAGAGGCAAACAAGCAGAGACATCAGCGGCGGTACGGTGTGAGACTCAAACTCACAGACCGCCTGTGTCAACAAGCTTGTGAACACAAGACGTCGGTGTAGGGAAATAGGGAACCCGAGGCAAATTAGTATCTTAAAAACGATTTTGTGTTCGATCAGCCAAAAAAACAGAAGCCGAAGGTACATATAGCATCATCAAAAAAAGACGGATGCCAAGAGACCAAAAGTTAGGACAAACAAGAAACAAGTCAGGCCCAAAACTAGCTATGCTAGTACATTACAGACTCAAACATACACAGACAGACTCTTAATATACTATAATATCACTTAATATAACCTTTGCTGAGTAAGTTAGCTGAAATTAGTTAAACTGATGACTAATTTTAGCTAGCACATTTGGTTTAATGTCATTTGAAGGTAACACTATTGTCCTCTTGAGTACTGAGGTTGGTTGCTGCCACAATAGTACAATAAGAGGGCTGCACACTTGCAATACATCAAGTGTACAGTTGCATACTTTCAAGCACTGTGACTGGAATGAGATATCTTCTCAGATAGTGGTGGGCAGAGGATCGATTTGTAAGCAGGGTGTCCTTTCTCTTGTTCCCTGAAGCTTGTAGCTGAGTTAAGAGGGATTTTTCACTGAGACAGACAGAGACATAGAAAGGGGAGAGACTGAAAGAACTCCACACATATAGTGTGCTGTGGACGAGCAGGTCTCCAAACACCTGGTAAGACAAACCGAGCTGTATTTCCTATTGAAACGAACGAAGTTAAAGGGCTTGTCTCTTATTCTAAATAGCCAGTAGCATTTTGTTTACATCACAGCCCGGCAAAATTACACTTAAAATACCACAATTGATGGTTAAGGAAATAAATAAAATTAGCATTAGCAATTTGCTACTTGCTATTGCTAAAAAGAGGCACGTACATTTGAGGGAGGAACATTCTCAGCCTAGATGTAGATTTTTACCCAAATAAAATCTCTCATTTAAAAGTATTTTTGGTTAGAAATGAAAGAATTTTAAGTGTACTAGCGTATAGTTAGCCTTGAAGCTAACAGAAGCTGACTAAAAGCTATAAAACTCTTTTTGATTTGATGGGCTCTCCAAATATCACCTAATATCAGCCTCTGTTACGACTTATGAAACGGGTGCCACATATGTAGAGGTAGAATGTCTTTAAACGCCCCGGCTCTTCACGAAAATCCTTTTTGTGTCTCATCACCAAAAGTGATTATGGAATATATTACCTCTGCTCTGTTTCGCCTCCCTTTGGGAGGAAAAGCTTGATAGACTGATATTTCTTCATATTTCAAGGCCAAGTGTTGAGCTAGATTGTATGATTGGGTTGTTGTGTGAGATCTGTACCCATCATGTTGCGATGATGACTTCCTGTTTCTCTTCCCAGCGGTGGGACTCTGCTGACGATCAGTGGCACCAACCTGGCCACCATTAAAGAACCCAAGATCCGTGCCAAGTACGGCTCTGCAGAGTCCTTCCATGTAAGTATTCCGTTTCCTTGTCCTTTCCTGATTTCTCCACTTTCCACATCTCTAGGCTCTTCCGTACTTTTTACTAATGTCCATTTCACAAAAGCTTCCACATGTTGCCCTGCCGCTGTGTTGCTTAAAGGACTCTGTAACAGCGACACAATCCTAACCAGCATTTTTATCTCGAGAAAGGTCACTGAAGTATCTCTGTCGCTCTTTGTTATTTTCTTTTTATACATTTCTTTTCCTCACAGTCTCAGTGTTTATCAAAATCTTATTAAAATGTTTTAATGTAACATTAGAATTATCTGACGTGCCTTCTGCTGTCACAATACATAATTTGTGTCCCTTTTAATTGTAATTAGGGTCAATCAATTAAATATTGTAATCAAATTATTTACACAAAATATGTAATGCAAATAATGTTATGTATTTAAATGATCACATTTATTTATTTAGTTATTTACCCTGAAAATGACCAAAGATAGAGATCATTTAAATACATTACATTACTTTGCAGATAAATAAGACATTCAAAAAAAAGTGGTTCTAAAAATGAACAACAACAACACAATATTATTATTATTATTAATAGTAATAAATGTTTATTATTTAAGTAGTCAGTCAAATATTAGAATTAAATTAATCGCACATTTTATGTAATGCAAATAATGCAATGCATTTAAATTATATAATTTATTGATGTATTTAGGAAATAAATGTATTTATATATTTATTTTTATAATTTTCTTTTTGTTGTTGTTTATTTGTCAATGTATATTGTTTTCATATAATATTGATTATTTCTTGTATACTTGTAAAATTTAATGTATACTTAATTTTTATAATTAAATGAACACATTTAATTGACACTCGACATAATAAATGTTGTTTTAAAAAAGATTTATTCAGTTTTGTCTCCCTGTTTTCCTATTCTACTCAGAACTGCACGGTTTTCAACAACTCTGTTATGGTCTGTCTGGCCCCGTCGCTGGCTGATTCGGATAGAGGCTTTCCTCGCTGAACCCTGAGGATGGGGGGAGGGGAGGGGTGTTGGTGCTTTGCTGTTATTCATCAACATTTCTCTTTCCTGTTCTTTCTGTCCATGTGGCCGCAGAGTATTCCGACCTTTATTTTCCTTCCTGTTTATCTCCATTGAGGAGATCAGTCGCAGGATATGTTCATATCTGTTCAAGCCTTTGGGGTTTTCTTTGCTTTTTTAAAATCAATATCTACATGACCTTTACGTGTCCAAGGTTGTGTGATGCTAATTTGAATTCAGACTAACAGACCATTACTATTATCTGGAAAACCCATTCCAGCACCTTAAAGGAATATTTTAGATATCTATAGACATTCTATAAACATATTTGCCCTGCCAACATTTTCAACACAAAAATATGATTATTTTTTTTTTATTTTATTGAAGGAGTAAAGCAACATACATTAAAACAATGAAAGTTACATTTTCCTTCCTTCTACTTTTACTATACTATAACAACTTAGTTTAGTTGCAACAAAATAGCGTAGTGTCTGGCAAAATGAAACAATCTTATTACATCTTTTCAAGGCATAGACCCATTGCATACCACTACATAGTGATGATAATAATAGTATTATTATTACAATAATATTATTACAGTATGAATATATAAGAGAAAAAGAGAGGGTGGAAAAACAACAACAATTTAGCCATTCTGTGAGAAAAAATATGATTATTTAAATGTATGATTTTATAGTTTTTTATTGTAAATTTATCATTTTCATGTGTAGCATATGTTTATTTTAAAATTATTTCAATTTAATTTTGTATATTTTATAGTGTGTATACAAATACAAATAGAATATAATAATATTCAAATATAATATATAATCAGTTTTATATTTTTACATTTGTGACCCTGCCTGTGAAAACCCAGCTAAAGTATTTTTTTTTTGTGATTTACTGTTTTCTACATAAAATCATCTTTCATAAAGATGTAGAACATTCTGTGAAAATATAACCTTTATATCTTTAATATTGACTGAGTAAGGCCATGTCAAAGATTGAAATCATGAATGAATGGTTGAAATCAAACTTTGATGCTTGTTATCTCATAATTAGATTTT
>NW_015646165.1:1551513-1555364 GCF_001515625.1 Sinocyclocheilus rhinocerous | reverse complement strand
CATTTTTTTGTGATTTACTGTTTTCTACATAAAATCATCTTTCATAAAGATGTAGAACATTCTGTGAAAATATAACCTTTATATCTTTAATATTGACTGAGTAAGGCCATGTCAAAGATTGAAATCATGAATGAATGGTTGAAATCAAACTTTGATGCTTGTTATCTCATAATTAGATTTTGAGACTTTAGATTTTGAGGGATTTCACAGACAGGGTCACATTTTTTTTAATTTTAGAGTATAAAATGTTTATTTATAGTAATAATGTAAATAGAAAATGATAAACTTCAATTAATATTTTTGTGTATATAATAATTATATATCATAATTATATTTAAATGAAATATTATACTTTAATATACGTTTTTTTTTTCCAAAGAAATGTATTTTTTTTATATTTTATAATGCTTATGTGTGTGTAACATTTATATATACACACACACGCAAGATAAAATAATATATACAAATAATATAAACATTACAATTTTAATTTCATAAATGTTTATGATAATAATAATAATAATAATAATAATAATAAAAAATGCAAATCTAAAATTATAACCCTAAATTCATTTTTAAATCATATATACTGTAATGTAATTATATTTATATTAAATATGATACTTTTTCACATAAATTACTTGTTGCCAACAAATATTGTTTTCTTAAATATTGCTTATTGTAATAATAATTTTTGATGAAAATTATTGTTATTAGCATAGTCGATGCTTTTAAATGTTACATGACAAAGCTCTGTTGAGAATCATGAGGAAAATATTTTTTTATGTTAAAACAATTTATGTTAGCTATATTTTATTGTTCCTTTTCATATCTGATAATATCTATTTTTTCCATTTTTTGTCATTACAGGGTCGTAATTTGATTCCTGCCGCACCCGGTAACTCCAGACTTAACTACACAGTGTTTATCGGAGAGACGCCGTGCGTTCTGACGCTCTCTGAGACCCAGTTGCTGTGCGAGTGGCCCAACCTCACTGGCCAGCACAAAGTGACGGTATGTACTTAGATCCTCAAGTTCACACTGACCAAATGTCAAAAGATTGGAAATGACAACTCGCTTTCAGAAATGAACTTAACACCAACCGAATGTTGGTGTTAAGGAAAATGTCCCACTGAAGGAAAATGTCTTGAAAGGACACTCTTTATCTCGCCACAGCATGTCATTCGTTGTGATGGCTCTGAAAGTGAAATGCTCCGAGAAGAAAAATATTTACGCCTGTTTTCTGCATTTGTATTACTTTTGCGGCAAATGTCACATTGAATTCGGGGAAATTGTGTGAAATATATGTTTGTACAAATGCTCTTTGAAAAATGCTGGTTCAGAAATAGACGTGTCTCTTTGCGTGGCCGTCCTCGTGCAGCACTCAGAGGCGATGCGAGGCGAGCCCGAGACGCAGACACAGCTGTGCTCTTGTCCTGTGTACAGTGACCTAGTTATGAGCCGCCCTTTGTGCATTGGATCACGTCTGGCAGCTCTTAGTGTGATTCCTGTATCTTTTGGCCTGTATGTGAGAATTAGAGAATGTGTGTGTGTGTATATATGTGTGATGATGTGAGTGTGCTCGTCACACAGCTGTGCAATGACCACCGGTGACCCCTGTTAGACAGAGTCTCTCTAGGAAATTTTGCATGGCTGGGATCTTTGACCCCATGCTTTCCCAGGGGTCCCTGTAGTTTTTGTAGACAGCGCACAATGCCTGCGGTGCAGTGCATACAGTCACGTAATATCTACACTAGAGTTCTCTTGAAGTTCAATTCCAAATATTTATGTTAGCGCTGTTTGCTGAAGCATTTTGCTGTATTTCCACACCTCTAACTCGATGTAATGAACTTTGTGCATAATTTATTTTTAAATGAATGATACCTCAAATTGTGTGAGTTGTTGAAGAGAGGTGTGATTTTATTTTCATATTAATTATGTGATTAGTCATTACTGGAATTTACGTTCGGGTAACAGGTTAATTGCTTTATAAAATGTATTAATAATGAATTATACTAAATTTATGTTAAATTGATATATATGCAGTTTATTTTGTGTGTTTGTCCTTGATTTTCATCTACTAGATGATAAAATGGATAAAATATCCCATAGACTTATTAATCAAAATTATGCCCTCTAAGCAGTTCTGTGTAGATTACTTGCAAATTGTAGTCCATTACTGATTCCCATTTACATGACAAAAATTGTAGTTAGTGACGTAATACATTAAAATGCATATTTCAGGTAACAATTCATCATTATTAACAACGTGAAGTGCATTAAACATTATATTACGTCAAAGTTTCCTGGGATTCGTGAAGGAACTGCAGAGGGTTTGTGTGTTACATGAAAAGCTAATAATGGAATAAATCATATAAATGTAAAATCAAAATAAATCTTTTTAAAATTACAATAATCATAATAAAACACTTCATAAAAAATATGAAATATTATACCTGTTTATCTGCATGTCATATGACCATGCGAATAATATGTAATCATGTAATCAATAAAAAAGTAACTGCAATCTGATTACAAGTATTTTAAAATGTAATATTATCTAATTACAAGTACTTCATTTTTGGAACCTGATTATATAATCCAGATGACATGTAATCAGTTACTACCCAGATTTTGCGAGGACTAAGCAATGCCTTATCATAATGTTGGCCAGTTTTATTGGACAAATATCCTCAGATTTTCTTTAGAAAAAAAATTATCTTCATCTATTCAACGTTTAACTATTCTGGTGTACAAACGCGTTTATGGTTAAAACAAACACCTGGACACTGTGTGGATTGATTTTTGCCAAGACAGGGCTGTGTAAACAATTACACGGTTCCTGGATCGTTTCAAGCAAATACAAGCTTGAAATGATCCAGTAATAATAGGACATTTCGGGCTAAATGGGTTTTCAATCTCTTAGCTTGTCTCACAAATGTGATTGGCTCATAAAGTTTTAATTTGGGTCTTTGTGTGAAGCTGCTTTTGCATTCTTGAAGCAAAAAGTCGATTCTCACAAATGAATTGCCACAACAAAATTATGAATGCTAATCGCATCTAATTGCAGATTACAGGCCACTACACAAGATTTGCTTCCTGTACCTCATTGAGCCGGGTCTCCCATGCCTCTGTTACAGATCCGGGCAGGAGGGTTTGAATATTCCCCCGGCACGCTGCAGATCTACTCCGACAGCCTTCTCACCCTGCCTGCCATCATCGGGATCGGAGGAGGTGGAGGCCTCCTGCTGCTGGTCATCATCGCTGTGCTCATCGCCTACAAGCGCAAGTCCCGGGACGCAGACCGCACCCTCAAACGACTCCAGCTGCAAATGGACAACCTGGAGTCTAGAGTCGCTCTCGAGTGCAAAGAAGGTGAGATTCATTATTAGTAAGTCGTATATCATTTAGGGCTTGCACCGATTGGTCAATGCATTCCCAAACTGCATCTTAGTGCAGCTGCCTCTTTTTATACAATAACAAAGTTGCCAATCAATTTGTTTAACCAGCTTAATTATGGGATTTTAAGTTATTATATAATTTATGTACAGGTCAAACACAGGCTAACTGCTGTAAGTTTATTTGTAATTGTTTATAATTAGTTTACATAAATTATACAGTTAACATTGATTGATTTATTGATATGAGATTTTAATAAATACATTTATTAGGGTGAACTAGTTAAAAAAATAAAAAATAAATAAATAAAATAATAATTATATATATATATATATATATATATATACACACACACTACCATTTAAGAGTTTTTGAACAGTAAGACTTTTAATGTTTTAAAGAAGTCTCTTCTGCTTACCAAGCCTGCATTTATTTGATCCAAAATACAGCAA
>NW_015646165.1:1547993-1551471 GCF_001515625.1 Sinocyclocheilus rhinocerous | reverse complement strand
AATTGTATAGTATATGTAAATAAATAAAATATAAAATTATGTATTTATATATATACTGTATATATATATATATATTATTATTATTATTTTTTTTTTTAACTAGTTCACCCTAATAAATGTATACATAATTTTGTAAGCTTTTATACCTTCTCTGTTTCTCTCTGTATATTTATGAATTGTTTTATATAAAAGGCACATTCTGAGATAAACGTCCCCATTAGAGAACATTAATTTCATAGAGAATTTAAATGGCTGTTGAAGTGAAACCTGCGGGTCTACTATCAAGCTCCACATTAACGTCTTTCCGTTCTCTTGTTGCCATAGTGACACCTTTATGGTTGTTAGCATGTCTTGGTAACAGGTTGGTGTTAGTGGGCTGTGCTGTTATGGCATTCCGTCTTCTGCCCAGTTTGAAATGCAGTTCCCATATGCCGTAAAGGTTCCCAATGCCTCTACCTGGTCTCGTAGAGATGCACTGGGTCTAATTGACCATTATCTTAGGTCTGTCGGCCCTCTGGTTACAACCCTGCCAAAAGCATGACGTGGCTAGCTAGCTAACAAACAGTCTATTTCACTGCAAAGGGGGAGATGGCTGAATGGCAGAGGGAGAATGATGAAAGAAATTTACTACTTGCCAAATGGGTGAAGGAACTGGTAGGCATTGATTAGCTGTCACGTTCTTTAGCCCTGATTCTCACTGATTGGCCGACTGCCTTCATTAGTGGACAACCTGAACGGTTTGTTATTGCGATGCCATTCAATCTGCGCATCAATATTTTATTTGGATCATATGCGCTGACATTATTTACAACCTCTGTAAAATATTTATGACCTTAGCTTGGTTATTTCTCGTTTGGGCTGGGAGTGGATTTGCTTGGTAATGACCTGAAGCTCTCAAACCCGTGGTCTGTCCAACCCAGTGAGGCCAACAGGGTCAGATAATGGGCTGCAAAAGAGTGAATCTCACAAAACCTGTCAAGAAATGGCATATTTTACACCAAATAAAATTTGGGATAAAGAAAAGTTAGTTTTATTACATTTTATAAAATATTTTAATGGTAAAATTGTTTTATAAAATATATGACAGTAAAATCAGTTCTTTTTGCATATTTTACAGAATTAGTGCATTAGAGCAATGAAAATGATCGGAGCAGTTCAATTTTTTTTAGGACCATTGAAAAACAATGGGTTACAAAAGGGTGAATCTCAAAAAATCCCATCAAGAAATGTCATATTTTATACAAAAATCACAAGAAATATATATATATATATATATGTGTGTGTGTGTGTATGTATATCCTCTTCTTGCCATGTATCATGAAATTTACCCAAATGTATAAATGCCCTCAAAATGCTTAAAATCTGCGATCCCACCTCTCTAAACCGCTTCGCCTCTAGTTTGGCTGTATTGCATACAGTCGTGCTGGCGCTGCATGTGCACGGTCATGGGGTGTGGACCGGAGAGAGCCGTGCAGGGGCATGCGATTCACCATGTGCAGAGGCTTACTGAGCCATGATGCAGCCCATCAGAGAGCGCAGTAGTACAAACAAACAAAGGCACAGCTAATGGCTAATTAGCGAGCTATCCAGCGCTGGTTTAGATACCGGGAAGGCTCAGTGGGGATATCAGCTTCGCCTCTCTGCTTTACATTAGCTGAGAAATGTTAGCGCAAGCGTGTGTGGACGTCACGGTAATTGGAATTGTTTCACTTTGAGTGCTTTCACAACTAAAGGAATGATTTTAGAAAGAAACGCATTATCAGCAGTGTACGGAACTTTTCAAGCTTGTTTTGACAAACAGCTTCAGCACTAAAGGAAATGTTTTGCTGGCTGACCTTGCCAGTGCTGCTGCTGCTTCCTGAGAGGCGTAATGTGTTGACCACTACAACAGGAAGCCTTTAAAAATTCGCATTCGAGTTGTCTGTAATGCCCCCTCGTGCTTTACGATCCTACATGCGCCTCTCCAAGTAATGAAGTGAAATTGAATTACAAGGCCATCCCTCATGTTGGAAATCTTTGTTGGGCCTTTCAAGTGCACTTTGACGAGAAAGAACCATTGAATTAAAAGCTCTTTAGGCCTGTCACTTTCTTTCTTCCTTTTTTTTTCGCCGGGAGACTGAAAATCCCGTTGGGCAGTTCATCTTGAATAATATTTGTGTAGTATTTTTAAGATGAAAAACCCTCACTTAGAGTAGGAGCTTCTTGCTTCAGTATTCATATCCCAGCGGACAACGACGAGGAACAACAGCTGGAGGAAATTATGCATGAAAAGCTCCGCTCCTTTATTAATTACCCACTCATGCAATTAATTGACTTTCTTTTCCCGTGAACTTTGTGTCTCTTACGTCTCTTCCCTCCCGCTCTTTTCGAATAGCAAAACCAAATTAGTCATAAACCGAATAAACAAACAGATTGACAGACTTAGCATTGCTTCTGTTTATCCAGCAAGTACCTATTATTGCACAAGGCTCTCAGTGACCACGTTTTCATGAGTTCCCATTCAACCACTTTATTGAAATGCATTTTTATTCGTACTTAGGGAAGGCTTAAAGCAAATCAAACTTCTATTATGAGATATTTTATTATGCACACAAGTGTATACTATAAATGCACCCTGATCTGATTTTTAAAAAATCTTTATGTGCACTGAAAAACTACACCGGAAATATTTGAGTTGCTTACAAAGACCTAGTAGCTGGTTGTAAATAGCTTACATAACTGTACATTCATTAATTCGTTCATTCATTCATATTATTTAAATATATATATTTTTTAAACAACATACTGATGTGAGTCTGATTTTATTTTCTTTCCTTAAATATATATAAATAAATTCTGTAAATTTTTATAAAATATTTTGTAGAAATTTTCAAAATAATTTATTTTTCAGTTAAGTAATTATTGATGTAAAGTCGGCAACACCAAAGCTCCAAAAGTATCAAAAAAATTATTTTTTTTAAAAACTGTCGCATAGCATATGTCGCAAACATGTTTTTCTCCTTGGTTGATATGTTATTGTTTTGGTGTTATTATTGTCATGATAATATGGGACGGTCATGTGACCTTTGATCACCTGGAGGTAGGCCTATAAAGAGTGGGATATCAGTGTTGTTCATTTGTCTGATGAAGAGCCTGCGTGCTCGAAACGTCACATATGCTATGCGACAGTTTTTTTTTTTAAATAATTTTTTTGATACTTTTGGAGCTTTGGTGTTGCCGACTTTACATCAAAAATTTTCCACTTGTTTCTTAGTCGAGCACCCAGTTGAGATTGATGTGCGTGCTTTTGCCTGCTCTTCAGTTAAGTAATTAAAAATGTTAAAAAATTTAAAATTAAAACATTTTTCATAAACATTTTTTCTAGTTATGCAATGATCTAAACTCTTTCTTCAGCTTAGAAATTACTCTTTTTGTGTGTGATCTCTGTAAATGTGTGTGTGTATGTGTATATATATATATATATATATATATATATATA
>NW_015646165.1:1526454-1547948 GCF_001515625.1 Sinocyclocheilus rhinocerous | reverse complement strand
TATATATATATATTTTTTTTTTTTTTATGTCCTTATCCAGTCAATACATGCAACTGGAAAAATCAGGGAACTTTTTGGTCATAATTGGTCGAATTGGTCAGATAGTGTCGAACTTACCAGTGCTTTTCTCCTCACAGCTTTTGCTGAACTCCAAACTGACATCCATGAACTGACCCAAGAGCTGGATGGAGCTGGCATCCCGTTCCTGGACTACCGAACCTATGCCATGAGGGTGCTGTTCCCTGGCATTGAGGACCACCCGGTGCTCAAGGAGATGGAGGTACGGGTCAGTACATCGCCATCACCATGGTAACCCTAGAGCAGAACTAACAATGCAATCAAAAAACAGCAGACGACTACTAATACTAGAAACAACAGCATAGTATTGAGATTGTATAAACTACATTTGTGCCATAGGCACCTGATCAGCACTCTTGAAAAGTCATAATGTATATTGTAAATTTGGTTACCAATGTTTTTGACATCACTTGCTTCTGATAAATGGTGTCGGTGACTCTCTCAGGAGTGAAAAAAAGAACGTTTCAACCTACAATTTGGAGTTTACAAGTTCAATGCATTACAGATTGTGACCTCTTACAATAAAGCCAGATGCTAATCACTGACACGTAATAGCACGAGCTAAAGAAAACAACACAACTAAACGAGAGCAATCACGAAACCTCAAAACGCACTGGTCAGCACAATTAAATACTCCATTTCTCTGACATGCTGCGTCCACCGGTCTGCGAACGGCAGGTCACGCTGTTGGCTTGCGGAGGGATCGTTTGTTTATTATTTCATCTGGGGTTTGTTTTCACTGTATTTGCCCCCGAGTCCCCGGCGTAATCAAGTGCCTATGCGCGCGGCTCAGGCCCTTATTGCTCTGTGTAGCTTCTCGCCCCTAAGCAACCTACAGTACAATCGGCCTCCCCGAGAGGCTGCGAATTTCATTCGGCTCAGCAGAGAAGAATTGAGGCACTTTATTAGTCTGTGTTGTCGGAAAAAAAGCCTTTGTCAGGTTACATGGTACATAAGGTGCTGAAGGGGACAATAACAGATGCCGGTTTGCTTTGAAGTCTGATTCCGGCATCCTCGCTTGGAGATTTTATTCGTTCGTTTTTCATAATTTCTTTGAATTGTAGCACTTTGTCCTAGCTAGCCGTGAAAACTATCCAACAACAATGTGAGATAATTACAGCCAAGTTGTACATGTGGAGCAGAATTTTGCACCAGTGAGATTTCACTGTGGGCGGGGCTATTCAGTAGACAATGCTGTGGAAACCAAACGAACGACAATGTCCAGTAGCTTGTTGTGGATAGTTAGGACACATGTAAGATGTTGCTTTTGTTATCTTAGTATAAATAAGTGGCTTCAAGAAATTGTACAGGTAAGATGTGTGAGAGAGCGAGGCAGATGAAAAGTGACAGGTGCGGCTCATGGAAGAACACATCACCACCTTTCACTCCTGGACTCCGAGGTCGCGTCTGCTTCCTGCTGTACTCTTTCTCTCTCTGTCCTTCCTCGCCCTCACTCTGCATTTCCTTCTGTTGTGTTTTGAGCTGCTAGCATCTTGGATTCCCTTTGATGTCAATCAGAAAGCTGCATGTCCCTCATGTGGGCTTCTGCCGGAATGCTGTTTACTTTACTAAAGGGCTTCGACACTGTGTTTCAGAAAGGCAGAATGCATCAATCAAAAATATTAAAAGCAACATAAATTCGAAATTGACCTTATCTTAAAAAATTATCTTAAAAAATTTCCCTAGTCTTACTGTGCACGACTGTATGGAAGCCCGTTTCCGCCAAAAAAAAAAAAAAAAGGTAATTGCGACTTTTAATTGCGAGTTTATATCACGCAATTCTGCCTTTATTTCTCAGAATTGCGAGTTTATATCTCTCAATTATGACTTTTTAACTCACAGTTGCAAGTTTATATCACGCAATTCTGACTTTATTTCTCAGAATTGCAAGTTTATATCTCTCAATTATGACTTTTTTAACTCTCAATTGCAAGTTTATATCACGCAATTCTGAGAAAAAAAGTCAGTGGCGGAAACGGGCTTCCATACGACTGATCACTTTTAATTTTTAAATAATAAAATAAATCTTAAATAATCATAAAAAAATCTTAAAATAGCTCACTTTTTTTTACTCTACAATCCCAAAAATTTTTTTTTCAGTTAATAATATTTTTCTCTCAGAAATATGTCACATTACACAGGTTTAATGCAAATGAAGCTTCATGTTGTCCTTGTCTGCTTTTGGTCGGTTAAAAAAGATTGTCATGCTCCCCAAATTCATGCCATTTATTAAGCCAGTGTTGTTGTATCAGGACCTCAAACCAGTCACACAATGGGCCTCCAGCATGAAACACAAACAGAACTAATTTGTGTCAATCATGAAATTGTGTAAGTAAATAGTGATATAAATGGATCAGTTCAGGGCAACAATGTAGGTGTGAACTGTTTTAAGAGTCAAGAGGCATTTATTTATCATTTGCATAGTTAACACTGGGGAAAACTGGGCACTGTAACAATAACAGGACCATACATAAAAAAAAATTGAATAGAAAAATTAACATATACAGATATAGACGTATGTGGAGGGCACTGAGATATTGAGTGACTTAAGTGACCATAGGCAGAACAATAAACGCAGACAGAGCGGTAAATACAAATAAGTGACAGTAACAGATACAATAAGGGTAGACAGTGTTAAGAGTTTTAAGTAGTCCTGAGGTACTGATATAAGAATATTGGGGTAGAGCAGTGTCCAAAATGAAAGAAAATTAAAAGTGGCAGTGCAAATACAATAAATAATAAACTTAAGAGCAGCACGTATTCCGATTTAGTATTTCCGGGTAGAGCAGTGACCAAAAAGTCATTGTAGAGTGTCGCAGAGCTACATGAAAAAAAAAATATTAAAAGTGGCAGTGCAAGTACAAGAAATACTAACTTAAGAGCAGCATGTATTCTGGTTATAGCTGGCTGTTAAGCAGTCTGATGGCTTGAAGATAAAAGCTGTTCTTCAGTCTGGTTGTCCGTGATCGGATGGATCGTAAGCGTCTGCCAGATGGCAGTGTGGCAAACAGGTGATGAGCAGGGTGAGTGTTTAAATGCTGTGCTTATCAGAGACACGGAGGCTACTACACACACAAGATTAACTACAGAGGAACCAAACAGCGATCTTTTATTTCCACCAGAGTAATGACTGAAGGTCGATAGTGTGGGACCATGTTGGGTACACCAAGAATGACCAGGGTGTCATTTAAATATTGCCGTAAAAACTGCTGCTAAAGAGCGAAGACAATGCGGCTTTAAACTATTTTAATGCACGACGTGAAGGCAAGACTGACGTATTCTGCCTACTTCAGATCAGAAAGATGAAATAGTGGGGTAAGATCACATTTATTTGTGTGATCTATTTTCATTAGTTATTTTCAAAAGGCAAATACTGACATGGATGTTTACAGAGCAGAGGTCACCTTTTTAATTCCAATTGGAGAGATAGACATTTGTTTGTCTTTATTATTATTATTTTGTGCTGTATCATTGGTTACGGTGTTATTTCTGTTTCTAAAGGCAGCAATAAAAAAACACTTTATTATCTAAAGAGTGTCCGTGTGATTTTATACATTAATAATTTTGTGAAATGAATAAATGCATAATAATCGTCATAATCGTGAAACCGTCATTATTCCTCAGACAATAATCGTACCAACAAAATCTATAATCATTGCATCCCTAGATGGCAGTGTGGCAAACAGGTGATGAGTAGGGTGAGTGCGGTCCTTGATAATGCTGCGAGCCTTTCTCAAGCAGCGAGTTTGATAGATGTCCTGTAAGGCTGGGAGTTTATGTCCAGCTCCTTGGTCTTGCTGACGTTTAGAGAGAGATTGTTATCAGCACACCATGCTGTGAGTGCATTAACCTCATCTCTGTAGGATGTCTCATCACCGTTAGTGATGAGTCCTAGGATAGTTGTATCGTCAGCAAATTTGAGGATGATGTTGGAGCTATGCTTAGCAGAGCAGTCGTAAGTGAACAGGGAGTACAAGAGAGGACTGAGTACACATCCCTGTGGGGCACCAGTGCTGAGTGTGAGTGAGGAGGATGTGTGGTTGCCAATTCTAACCACCTGGGGTCTGCCGGTCAGGAAGACCAGGACCCAGTTACATAAGTGACTGTTAAGACCCAGATCTTTCAGTTTGGCTATGATTTTGGTAGGGATGATGGTGTTAAATGCAGAGCTGTAATCAACAAACAGCATCCGCACATAGGTGTCTCTTCCCTCCAAGTGTTCCAGGGCAGAGTGTATGGCCATTGCGATGGTGTCATCAGTGGATCTGTAAGCAAATTGGAATGGGTCCAGGGTGTCAGGTAGAGAGGAGCTGATGTGGGATTTGACTAGACGTTCGAAGCACTTCATGATGACTGTTGTCAGTGCTACAGGGCGGTAGTCATTCAGATAGGAGACAGTTGTTGTTTTTTTGGGAACAGGGATGATGGTAGTTTGCTTGAAGCATGTGGGGATCACTGTTAGTCTCAAGGAGAGTCTCTTATGCCTCTTATGCTCACCAAGGCTGCATTTATTTAACTAATTTTACAAATTAGTTACACTACAGTTCAAAAGTTTGTGGTCAGGTAGATTTTTAATTTTTTGAAAGTAGTTATATACTTTAATTTATCAAGGACACATTAATTTGATCATTAGTGTCAATAAAGATATTTATAATGTTATTTCTATTTCAAATAAATGATGTTCTTTTGAACTTTCTGTTCATCAAATAAACCTGAAAAATGTATCATGGTTTCCACAAAATATTAAGCAGCACAGCTGTTTTAAACATTGATAGTAATGAGAAATGTTTCTTCAACAAAATATCAGCATATTAGAATAATTTCTGAGGGATCATGTGACACTGAAGACTGGAGTAATGATGCTGAAATTTCAGCTTTGCATCACAGGAATTAATTACATTTTTAAAATACTCAAATAGAAAACAGTTATTTTAAATTGTACTAATATTTTACAATATCACTGTTAACTGTATTTTTGGTCAAATAAATGCAGCCTTGGTGAGCATAAGAGGCATAAAAATCACATTGAAGATGATAGATTATTTTTTGATTTTATCTTTTATCTGTTAATCAAAACACAACACAGCTGTTGTAATTTATTCTGCGCTGTATAATGAGTTGCTGTGTGTGTTTTCCCACAGGTGCAGGCTAATGTCGAGAAGGCCTTGACTCTGTTTGGTCAACTCCTCACCAAGAAGCACTTCCTGCTGACATTTATCCGCACGCTGGAAGCTCAGCGCTCCTTCTCCATGCGTGACCGTGGCAACGTGGCATCACTCATCATGACGGCTCTACAGGGAGAGATGGAGTATGCTACAGGAGTCCTCAAACAGCTGCTCTCTGACCTCATCGACAAGAACCTGGAGAGCAAGAACCACCCTAAACTGCTGCTCAGGAGGTGGGAGAAGACACACACACACACAGAGTCACACTGATATACAGAGTTAAGGCCTGTTCACACCAAGAACGGTAACTTTAAAGATAACTATATCAGCGACCACACCAGTGCACGATAATGTTCTGTTTATCATAAGCACGCACTGGCGTTTTGTCGTCTGCCACTTTAATTGCTCAAGCTCTTTAAAGCAGAACAGATTGTGATTGGCTGTCAATCAGCTAAAAAAATGTTTTGAAAGTGAGTCTGACTATATAATTACTCTGTTATTGTTATAGTTACAGTGTGAAATTCCCTATTCTCATAGAATCATAACAATTATTAAACTTTATACTTATTGCCATAGTTATCTTCCTTTGTGTGATCGGGCCTTTAGCCACTGAAATCCGAAGTTGTTTCGTTACAGAACTCTTAAAGCTACAGTCGAAAAAACAGCCTGTTTCAAAGGGTCATTGAGAGGGTAGAAATGATGTAAAAATAAATCACAACAAGAAACCTCGACTAACATAAGTAGACTTAAAATGCCACAAAAATCCCAGCTTGGAAATACCACCTCAAAATTTCTCCATTACTCTCAGAAGTTCATGTAAGTCGATATCCTCCATCTCACCCCACTGTCGACCCTGATCTAGTGCACTTACTGAAGTACGCTAATGAGCTATTCGGGACGCTTCCCCCTCATGAAATACCTGTTGTCCCAGTCCATTCACCTTATCTCCCTTTCACCATTTTATTAATGAGCATATATTTAATAATAGGCCCTTATGTAAGCAAGTAATGGGAGTTGGTAAGTCTATGTGAATGCATTATTGAACAGCAGAAAAGGCTCCTGGTGGGCCTGAGGGAGGAAGGAGCCGCAGTAAGCAGCTCGCGCTAGCAGTCGCTCTCGTTTGCCAGCTGCAGATGAATTAGGAGCTTTGAAGTACATTAATTACGGCATGCTTTAATTACTTCTGTTCTGGGGAAGCTTTTGGGGGTCTTCGACTGGCGACAGGTTGGCCATTAATGGAAGATGTTGCCCAGTTACTGTAATTGTCTGGTCTTAATGAAGATTGGTAGTTTGTTTTGAAAAAAAGTGTAGTTTTTCATTGGAGTTTTTGTTTGTTTGTTTGTTTGTTTGTTTGAGAAAGCTTTTATACACTTTTGGATTTTATTTGTGTTGTATGAATTTTGATTCATATTTTCTCTCACTTTTCCTTTGTCTCTTTTAGGACCGAGTCTGTTGCTGAGAAGATGCTTACAAACTGGTTCACATTTCTTCTGTACAAGTTCTTAAAAGTAAGTGTGTACAGTATTGTTACTGATAAGACTGCATTGTGTCCAGCAATGATAATAATATGACATGTTTCTTGAGCAGCAAATCAGCATATTAGAATGATTTCTAATGGATCATGTGACACTGAAGACTGCAGTAATGATGCTGAAATTTCAGCTTTGCCATCACAGGAATAAAATTTGTTTTAAAATTTATTAAAATAGAAAACTGTTGTGATAATATTTCACAATATTACTGCTTTTACTGTATTTTTGATCAAATAAACGCAGCCTTGGTGAGCATAACAAAAATCTTATTGACCCCCAAAATTCTGAATGGTGCACCATTATATTTTGCCTGAGTTGTGAGTTTTCACAGTTTGATTCACAAGTCTGATCAACAACTGACTCATATTAGCCAATTCTTGTAATGAATCTTTCAAAAAAACAATGTTTTGAATCAGTTTGATTTGTTTAAATCAGTCTAACAAATCACTCTGAATCCATATTTGTTTTTTAAAAGGATATTTGACCCAAAAGTAGAAGTTCTGTCATTATTTACTGACTCACATCTGTATGACT
The DNA here is from genome assembly GCF_001515625.1 of Sinocyclocheilus rhinocerous. Classification (NCBI taxonomy): domain Eukaryota; kingdom Metazoa; phylum Chordata; class Actinopteri; order Cypriniformes; family Cyprinidae; genus Sinocyclocheilus; species Sinocyclocheilus rhinocerous. The sequence continues at coordinate 1,540,639 of NW_015646165.1, read as the reverse complement.
TTCTTCTGTGAAGAACACATTATGATATTGTCCATACAATGAAAGTTAACAGTGTTGTTTTAGACCCCATTGACTTCAATTTTATGAACAAAAACATTTGAAACTTTTTTTCCAAAATATCTTCTTTTGTGTTCTGCAGAAGTAAAAAGTCTTGCATGTTTTAAACAACATGAGGGTGAGTAAATGATAACAGAATTTTCATTTTTGTGTAAAGTGTGTAATTACTCACTCCTGAAAAACAAAAATGCACCCAAACACACATACAAAAGAACAAAATTGAACTTGTCTTTATTTTGCAAGAATAGAGTGACCAGAGGGCCTTTCCACAACTAGGTCCAACATGATGTGACAAATAATGAGACAGAAGCTGTCTGTCAGTGGTCGGGCAGGTCAGAGGTCATCCCTTCAGACACCTCTGCATCCTAGTCTCCATCAGCTCTTAGCTCCATCTCCTTTATATACTCCTGTACTCTGCTTCCCCCCCTCCATCCTGCTTCACTCCATGACGCCACTCACAGAGCGTGATTGAGCTGCAGGATGTCAGTCCTCCCCTGTTTGTCTCTCTGTCTCTCTCTCACGCTCGCGTTTGCAGCTCTCTAGTTCTATTAGTTTAATCGTGCAGGGCTCAGCACGCAATGGAATAATTTTAATCAACAGGAAACGGGAGTCCAGAATACTTTCACTTCATAGAGATTCATTTAACGATGACACAAATTGAAAGTGCTTTTGCATTATTTGAGAACATTGAATGTAGTTGCTTGTAAAGGAATAGTTTGCCCAAAAAATGAAAGTTGTCATTATTTGTTCACAATACTAATTTTAAAAAAAAGTTTTTTTTTTTTTTAAATGGAGTCTCTTATGCCCACCAAGGCTGCATTTATGTGCCCAAAATACAGCAAAACACTATTATTGTGAAATAGTATTACAATTTAAAATAACTGTTTTCTATTGTAATATATTTTAAAAGGTAATTTATTCCTGTGATGCAAAGCTGAATTTTCATCAGCCATTACTCGAGTTTTCAGTGTCACATGATCCTTCAGAACTCATTCTAAAATGCTGATTTGCTGATCAATAAACATTTCTTATTATTATTCATGTTACAAACAGTTGTGCTACTTAATATTTATGCAGAAACCATGATATACCATGATGCGTGTGTGTTTAAAGTTAATGATTTTTTTTCAGCAAATATGCATTAAATTGCTCAAAATTGATAGTAAAAACTAGGGCTGCACGATAAATCGCATGCGATATTTAACGCGCATCTTGTCAGTAAAGCCGGTTCTTTAATCAGCGGTAAATCTCCATCACCTGCGGGCTTTCACATGGAGCAGCATTAACTACACAGAGCCGTTGTTCACTGACAAGCTGAACAACGATCATATTTTGCGCATGTTTTGCGCAGCTTGTCGGTGAACGACGGCTCTGTGCAGTAAATGCTGCTTCATGTGAAAGCCCGCACGTGATGGAGATTTACCGCTGATTACAGAACCGGCTTTACTGATAAGATGCGCGTTAAATATCGCATGCGATTTATCGTGCAGCCCTAGTTTTTACTATCAATTTTGAGCAATTTAATGCATATTTGCTGAAAAAAAATCATTAACTTTAAACACACACGCATCATGGTATATCATGGTTTCTGCATAAATATTAAGTAGCACAACTGTTTGTAACATGAATAATAATAAGAAATGTTTATTGATCAGCAAATCAGCATTTTAGAATGAGTTCTGAAGGATCATGTGACACTGAAAACTCGAGTAATGGCTGATGAAAATTCAGCTTTGCATCACAGGAATAAATTACCTTTTAAAATATATTACAATAGAAAACAGTTATTTTAAATTGTAATACTATTTCACAATAATAGTGTTTTGCTGTATTTTGGGCACATAAATGCAGCCTTGGTGGGCTCACATGGAGCAGCATTAACTACACAGAGCCGTTGTTCACTGACAAGCTGAACAACGATCATATTTTGCGCATGTTTTGCGCAGCTTGTCGGTGAACGACGGCTCTGTGCAGTAAATGCTGCTTCATGTGAAAGCCCGCACGTGATGGAGATTTACCGCTGATTACAGAATGGCTTTACTGACAAGATGCGCGTTAAATATCTCGTGCAGCCCTAGTGCAGCATTTATCGTGCAGCCCTAGTAAAAACATTTATAATGTTACAAAAGATTTCTATTTCAAATGCTGTTCTTTTGAACTTTCTATTCATCAAAGAATCCTGAATGTTTCCACAAAACAGCAAAACTGTTTTTAACATTGATAATAATAAGAACCATTATTAATAACTGAGAACCAATAACAATTATGCAGCAAATTCTCATATTAGAATGATTTCTGATCATGTGACACTGAAGACTGGAGTAATGATGCTGAAAATTCAGCTTCGCATCACCAGAATAAATTACATTTTAAAATGTATTCAAATAGAAAATAGTTATTTCAAAATGTAATATTTCACAATTTTACTGTTATATTTACTGTATTTTTTATCAAATAAATGCAGCCTTGGTGAGCATAAGAGACTTTTTTTATTGTTTCAAAAATAAAATGTTTCTACTCTCTCTCTCTCTCACTATATATATATATATATATATATTTATTTATTTATCAGGGGTTCTCAATTCTGGCCCTCAAGGTCCACTCTCTTGCAGAGTTTAGCTCCAACCTTGAACAAACTCACCTACCTGTAACTTTCTAATGATCCTGAAGACCTTGTTTAACTTGTTCAGGTCTGTTTGTGTGTGTGAACCTCGAGGGCCAGAGTTGAGAACCCCTGATATAGAGATATATAATTGCATGTGAGTGAGGAAAAAAGCAATAGTATGGCTAAAAATGATACATACATCTTGGAGCAGCAAGAATATTTTGCCTAATATCTTTTGTGAACTATGGAATTTTAACAGATTTAGAATGACATGAGGGTAATCTTTTTTATTTTTGGATGAACTCATCCTTTCAGACCAAATAACCCAATTCTGATTTGCTCGTTTGAAGTCTGTTTCAAGCTTTGACTGTTTACAGGCCTCGTTTGACTCCTCTGATAACTGACAGAAGTTCAGAAGCAGGCAGTTTGAGATCGCTAATTAGCATTAGGAAAAGCGGCGCTGTTTTCGACGGATGGGATTGTGGCGTGAGTTAGTAGAACTGACAAGCTGTTGTCACCAACACACAGCTTGTAATATCACATATGAAGACACGGCTCAGACAGCACAGTTGAAGCAAACTAACACGAATCAAACCTTCCCAGAAATCTTTCTCACAAAGTGCTTTTTTTTTTTAATCAACATTCTGGCCACAGTGGTGCTTTTGAACAAAGTCTGCTCAAGGCTGTAGTGTGGAATAATTGATCTGCTAGCTCTGTATTTCAACAGGATATTTTCCTGCTACTGTTCATTAGCCCTATGGGTGGGTGAGGTCTGTCTATGTTGTCTGCGCTCTCTCGCTCTCTTTCTGTCTCTTTCTTTAATGAAGCTGAAGCGTGGGATGAGGTCTGGTCTCCTGGCCACGTGCGCTGCAGTAGGGGTCTCTAAGAGTGATGTATTCGCGCTCCCTCTCGTTAGCAGCTGTCGACTTAATTAGCGCAGATGCTAACGAGACGTTAACAGCATATGGTGGGAGGGTGAGTGGAGTAAAACAGGATGAAGTGATGGAGGAAACCAGAAGAAACGGTTTCGTGTGGGTATGTGTAAGGCGGAGGGAGATGGTGTGTTTCCTCGTTTCACCATGCCCATCATAATCAGTGCGGTCGGTTGAGGAGGGATACGTGCCTGATGCGTCTCGCATGTGACAGCTCACTGTAATTTTTATGGCTTAGAAGTTTCCTGCATTAGAGCCTGATCAATCTTCTGAAATTATCTCAGATTTTGACTTGAAAATGTGAAGCTACAATGAATAAACTTGCTGCCTCCGAAACTAGCGATTAGAAAGATTGTTCACATAGTACCACACAAAATCTGAAGCTACAGTGAAGAAGATTGCTAATTGCTCATTTCTGTCTCAGAAACTCCTTACAGTTCATTATAGCTTCAGATTGTAGCTTCAGATCGTTTGTAGCTTTTGCCTTGGAAACTTGCGATTAGCAGGTCTATTCATTGTAGCTTCAGATTTTGTGTGTTAATTCACACAATATTTGCTATATCTGAATCTACAATGATGAATAAGTTTGCTAATCACTAGTTTGAGGCAATAAAGCGATTAGCAAGCTTATTTTCATACCACACAAAATCTGAGGCTACAAATAAAACTGCTCATTGTTAGTTTCTGCGTCGGTAAAGTTCCTCAGATTATTTGTAGTTTCTTCCCCAGAAACTAGCAATTAGCATGTTTATTCATTATAGCTTCAGATTTTGTGTGGTAATGTGTAATTCACACAATGTGTGCTATCTGAAGCTACAGTGAAGAAGATTGCTAATTGCTCATTTCTGTTTCAGAAACTCGTTACAATTCATTATAGCTTCAGATTGTAGCTTCTGCCTCAGAAACTTACAATTAGCAGGTCTATTCATTGTAGCTTCAGATTTTGTGTTAATTCACACAATATCTGTTATATCTGATTCTACAAAGATGAATAAGTTTGCTAATCACTAGTTTGAGTCCAAAACTAGCGATTAGCGAGCTTTTCATACCACACAGAATCTAAGGCTACAAATAAGTTTCTGTCTCAGTACAATTCTTCAGATTATTTGTAGTTTCTTCCTCAGAAACTAGCGATTAGCGTGTTTATTCGTTATAGATTCAGATTTTGTGTGATTGTGTAATTAACACAATGTGTGCTATCTGAAGCGACAATAAATAAACTGGCTAGTCACTATTTTCTGAGGCAAAAACTAGCAAGCTTATTCACATACCATACAAAATCTGAAGCTGCAATGAAGACTGCTAGTTTATGTCTCAAAAACATTGTAATTCATTGTAGCTCAGAAACTAGGGTGAAGCAAACTTATTCACTGATTTGAAAATCATTTCTAATTTTAAAAGTTTTTAGTCTTTTATTCATATTTATTTAAGCTTTATTTAGTTTTTAGTTTTATTTGGTAGCTTTACATGTCAGTCAGACCAAGTCTTCCTCTCTGAGTGGATGCTAATTGTCCAGAATAAGTCATAATATGAACCGTAAGTCAGACTACATGAGGCTAGTTAACTGCTAATGGACACCTGAATCAAACAGAAACATAAATATGAAGAATTAAGAAACTGAAAAACAGAAAGTTGTGTTAGTCAGTGATGTTAATGCTAATGCAGAAAACAGCCTATCAGTCCACACCCCAGCCATCTCTCTCTCTCTCTCTCTCTCTCTCTCTTTCTCTCTCTCTCCACACCTATCCGTTCGTTTCACGATTTTGTGTGTTAATGTGTAATTCACACAATATTTGCTGTCTGAATCTACAATGACTAATACGTTTGCTAATCAGTTGTCTGAGGCAAAAACTAGCAATTATAGTTTATTGTCATACCTCACAAAATCTGAGGCTACAAATAAGACTACTAATTGTTAGCTTTTGTCTCAGTATTCTTCAAAAAAAAAATTTCTCTAGAAACTAGCGATTAACATGTTTATTCATTATAGCTTCAGATTTTGTGTGTTATAATTCACACAATGTGTGCTCTCTGAAGCTACAGTGAATAAACTTGCTAGTTTCTGAGGCAGAAACTAGCGATTAACAAGCTTATTCACATACCATACAAAATCTGAAGCTGCAATGAAGACTGCTAGTTTATGTCTCAAAAACATTGTAATTCATTGTAGCTCAGAAACTAGGGTGAAGCAAACTTATTCACTGATTTGAAAATCATTTCTAATTTTAAAAGTTTTTAGTCTTTTATTCATATTTATTTAAGCTTTATTTAGTTTTTAGTTTTATTTGGTAGCTTTACATGTCAGTCAGACCAAGTCTTCCTCTCTGAGTGGATGCTAATTGTCCAGAATAAGTCATAATATGAACCGTAAGTCAGACTACATGAGGCTAGTTAACTGCTAATGGACACCTGAATCAAACAGAAACATAAATATGAAGAATTAAGAAACTGAAAAACAGAAAGTTGTGTTAGTCAGTGATGTTAATGCTAATGCAGAAAACAGCCTATCAGTCCACACCCCCAGCAATCTCTCTCTCTCTCTCTCCACACCTATCCGTTCGTTTCACAAAGGGGTTTAAGTGCTTCCTCCCAATCGTTAACCTCCATCTATCTCTCTCTCCCTCCCCTGCATTTAAACTGTTTGTCTTTTTCGAGAGGGGCTTTTTGAGGGTGTGAGGCTAATGGTTGTATTGATTGGCAAGTCCTTGTGATTATTTGAAAGCGGTGCACCATTATAGCTGCTTGTTTTTCACATCTGAGGTGACAGTTTATCAGTAATCAAGTTTTGCTCAATATACATACCTGAAATGCATTTTATGTCCGTGTGTTACTATGAAAGGAAAGAAGGGCTATTGATTGCATCATCTTTTTGCTTTGTCTTTCACTTTTTATGAGGTGAAAAAAGTCACAGTGCATGTATTCATGACATCGTGGAGTCCTAGCACACTGTTGTTGTTTCTGACACTCTCCCTTTCTCTCTCTACAGGAGTGTGCAGGTGAGCCTCTCTTCATGCTGTACTGCGCTATGAAACAGCAGATGGAAAAAGGCCCTATAGACGCCATCACCGGAGAGGCCAGATACTCCCTCAGTGAGGACAAACTCATCCGGCAACAGATTGACTACAAGACTCTGGTCAGTGCAAGTGCACAACATAAGTGAACTCATCTGATGTTTCTTTGTCTCTCCATTTTTTAATTTTCATTAAAATCGAGATTAAATCTAAATTTACCTGATGCATCTCATGTATAATTCATGTGCACAATTCATGCATATTATTAGAGAAGAAAAAAAGTCAACGTGAAGTCATGTTAAAGTGTCATGGTGTTAGCTTAGCAACATGCTAACACTAAACCCTATTGAAATGAGTCAATTCTCTGTGTGCTTTATGTAAAGAGTGTTATTCATACTGCTGATAGATTTATCAAATGTACAGCATTTCAAATCAGTCATGAGCTTTTTTTAGGCAACTGCCTATATACCCTTACAAAACAAAAATATACGGGAATATACTGGAAAATATAATGTGATATATTAAGGAATACAACTCTATATATGGGAAACTAGTGCTTCTATCTTTTTTGATATACTGCAATATATATAAGGACCATGTATGGCTAAATATTGATACATATAAAAAATATATAGCAAATAAGACAAACTGCACCGCATTTGGACATGTAATAGCTTTATTGAAACACTCAATTAATTTCTTTCACATGGGTTTACATAAATCTGAACACATACAGTATTCATAAACATATTACTGAACATAAAAAAATATATTGTCACATATTTTTCAATATATGAAAAGTGGCAATTTCATGTATTATTCAATATATTGTAATATATTAACAAAATATTATTCAATATATTTTCAAATAATTTAATAGATTGATCGTTACTCTATAAGGAAAAATATTTTCTTTGAGAGGGGTGGGCAGCTCACTGGTGTTTTCAGCTTGTTTTTACAGTGAGAGTGCTCTAACTGTTCAAACTAGATGCTAATAATTAATTGCTCAGACTGATTTATCTCGTCTCCTTTTAGACACTTCATTGTGTGAACCCCGAGAACGAGAACGGCCCGGAGGTGACGGTGAAATGCCTGAACTGTGACACAATTACCCAGGTGAAAGAGAAGCTTCTGGATGCTGTGTATAAAGGAAGCCCATACTCACAGAGACCAAAAGCAGGAGACATGGACCTGGGTAAGAACTCTTGAGAACGACGAGGGAGGAATATGGCAGAAAGTGGCTTTTCACACTTGAAATTGTTAATGCAGGGTCATTCTAAACCCTGGATAGCATAATCCTGGGTTAACTTGTTTCATGGTGCACACTATTTATACTTTGCCTTGGATTTGTAATTAATGCTGGGCAGTGGGGTTCATACTCTACATTTGGAAACCTTGGGTTAAAGGTTCCTATTTGCATATTTATGAGGTCAATAAGATTGATTGGCAAATGACCTGTTTTAATAACTGCCTGTCCATCTCTGAAAATGTTTAATGTTAAAGTGAAGGTTTATATGGCAAAACACATGAATATTGAATGAGGCAGTTTATGATTGGTTTTCTGTTGATGAATAATTTGCTGTAACGTTCTAGCACTGCATCATTTCACACTGTATAGTGTGTACCTTTGCCTCTGCAATTCGTGAAGGTTTCATAACCTGGGGTTAAAAGTGGTGCTAACCTCTTTTCAGAATTACACGAGTGAAATGTTCCATAACCCAGGGTAAAGAGTGGCCTTACCCAGGTTTAAAAAGATGATAACCCAGGGTTAAATGCAATGTGAAAAACCCTGAAGGGATTTGCGGCTTGATGAATGGATGGCAGAGCAGTTATGCTTCAAGATGGATACATCAATGAAATATTACACATATGTCAACATAGTTGAATGTCATTAAAATTAATGATCAATTAATCATTTTAATCATTGACTTTAAAGCAACAAAATGCATGTGGAAAAGTCCAAATATTATCCGGACATAACCTGAAATTATTTAACAATTGGTCCAGCATAACAAAAAATGTTTCTGAAGACAATCACCTATTGCACCTTTAATTAAATGATTAAACTAAATTATTAACATCCCTATTGCACATTCTTGTAATAAAATGCTTCTGTTCAAAGCAGGTACTGTCAGCTGATACAAATGTTCAGCTTATCAGCAGCTTGATATAAATGGATGCTGAAGTCACCATTGTGGGCACCAGAGAAATAGACACTGAAGCATATCATCCACAGCAAGATCCCATTAGCTCGAGCAGTTCCCAACATGATTGTCATCTGGCTCAGACTGAGTGATTCTACAGTATCAGCTGCAGATCTCATCTGGCTTTGCTTTGCTCCTTGGCAGTTGTCTTTCAGAGCCTGTTTCGAAATAAGAAACTGCGACTTCCTCCTCCAACAAACAAACAGGGAGGTTGTTTATTGGAACGGTTTGCTTGTAAGAGGCTTAGAATAGTCATTCCCATGACCTTTATCAGATCTGTAATTTAGATCTGACCCGGACTCTGACTTCCTAGTTATGTCGCTCACCTCTGGTAACAGCAAGTGCATGCTTTTGTATCTGTTCAGCTAGGAAAAGCGACTTCACTCTGCACAGGGCGATTCGGACAAGGTTATGTGTTCTAAATGAAGCCTTTCTAAAGAGGGAAGCTTCCCTCAAGTGGTTAATCGTCCTTGTGTGTCAGAGTGATGTGCGTGTTGTACACATAATAAGTATAAGTAAATGCTGTTTTCTAAAACATGAAACATCACTCCATTCTTATTGACACACCATACTCATCTTGTTTTCTGTTGCAGAGTGGCGGCAGGGGCGACTGGCGAGGATCATTCTGCAGGATGAGGATGTCACTACTAAGATTGATAATGACTGGAAACACCTGAACACACTAGCACACTATCAGGTATGGTTACTGTCCACACCTGAGCTGTTACCATGGAAACAGCCTTAATAAAGGTGTAATGGACAGAGAATACCAGAATTAGGTGGTGGTCCCTGAATACATTCAGGGTTCTCATGGTCATGGAAAACCTTGGAAATTATAAGTTTGGGATCAGTAAGATTTGTAATGTTTTTTTGAAGAAGTCTCTTCTGCTCATCATGGCTGCATTTATTTGATTAGAAATACAGGAAAAACAGTAATATTGTTAAATATGATTGCAATTTAAAATAATGGTTTTCTATTTTAATATACTTTAAAATATAATTTATTCCTGTGATGCAAGAGACTTCTTTAAAACGCATTAAAAATCTTACTGATCCCAAACTTTTGAACAACAGCGTATATACTGTATATATATATAATGGAAAATTCTTCAGTGAATATAAATTCATGAATGTGGTCAAGCCAAATTCAAATCTTAGTGTTTTTTTGTTTTGTTTTTTTTGTATACAAATAATATCTTAATTCGAAGTATTCTTACCTGGTATACAAATGTAAATGATTTCCACTAATCTCTATCGAATTATTTTAATGGTAACTCACTGAAATAAAGTGGGAATTTAAAAGTTGTTTTTCTACAAAACATTTGTAATCAAGTCAACATATTAGTCATATGTGACCCTGGACCACAAAACCAGTCTTAAGTCGCCGGGGTATATTTGTAGCAATAGCCGAAAATACATTGTATGTGTCAAAATTACAGATTTTTCTTTTATGCCAAAAATCATTAGGATATTAATTAAAGATCATGTTCCATGAAGATATTTTGTAAATTTCCTACTGTAAATATATTAAAAGTAAATTTTTGATTAGTAATATGAGTGAGGCCTCGGTATGAGTATCTCGGCCAAATATTGTCCTATCCTAACAAACCATACATCAATGGAAAGCTTATTTATTCAAAAAATCGACCCTTATGAATGGTTTTGTGGTCCAGGGTCACATATATCAAACACTACCGGTAAAATAATTGGGATAATTTTGTAATGTTTTTAAAAGAAGTCTCTGATGCTCACCCTGGCTGCATTTATTTTCTTAAAAATACAGTAAAACCAGTAATATTCTTAAATATTATTACAATTTAAAATAACTGTTTTATTTTATTTTTATGTAATTTATTACTGTGACTGCAAAGCTGAATTTTCTTCAGCCATTACTCCAGTTTTCAATGTCACATGATCCTTATAAAATAATTCTAATATGCTTATTTTGGTGCTCAATTATCAAAAACATTTTTAAAAATCCTTTTTTTTTTTTTTTGCATCTGATACACAATATACAGGTTGATCTGTGTGCTGAGTATTGTGGTATAATATATCTATGACATGCAGAGTATAGCCCGCTAATGTCTCTGTGATTTGAGTTTTTCTGAGTATATTGCAGTAATGTTGTGCTGCTTACTGTCCTCAGGTAACAGATGGGTCTGTGATCGCCCTGGTGCCAAAGCAAAACTCTGCGTACAACATCTCAAACTCGTCCACCTTCACCAAGTCCCTCAGCAGATACGGTAAGAACTCTGTCTCAAATTCTTGTTTTGATTTTCTCCTCAGAACGTTCAAGTCTCGTCTCCTCAGAGAATTTCATCAGAAGAGTGAGATCATGTGTAACCAAAAGACTTGTATGTATTGCACCCAGAGCTCACTGGCCTCTATTTTTCCCCTGAAAATGAGGACTCACACTAGTATCATGTCTTCGTGTTTCAATTTCAAAAAGCTGGTAGACTTAATGTTTTTCGCTGTTCTTTGTGATGATTTTGTTTTGTTTTCTGGACACTTTGTGTGTTTGTGCGAATAAGAGATGGTGATAGTACAGAGCTGAAGGTGTTTTGTTCCTCAACCCAAAAAAAGGGAAGGGGATCAGAGAGAAAAAGCTGTTTAATGTTGTCTGTCCTCCTCAGAAGCGAGTATCGGTGATTGCCGCAGAATTACATGCACTCAAGCCATGGCTCTCTCATGGCAGACGTCCATTATATTTCCCTTTGAGAGGGGGCTTCATGTCTGGAATAATTCTCTGAGTGCTCAAACACTGGACACACATTCGTATTGTTGTTCAAGTCGTGTTTCGCTCGTTGCCATAGAAATGGCAGCGGTTAGCGCTGTCACTGTGGTGTCGGAGTGATGCCGGTGCAGATCGTGGTCATTACATGATCTGGCTCTTACGTTTTTTATTTGATTTCCTGGATATGTAAGCTCCAGAAAATACCTTTGAACATTGTTCTTGATTTCCTGGATATGTAAGCTTGTGAAAATACCTTTGAACATTGTTCCAAATCCTTTCACACCCCAGCACAGGAAGTGAAATCATATCTTCAATACCCCAAGGAACGTTCCTCCCCTGCCTCCAGAATGGACACGGCGATAAGAGCACTGGACAGATATGCATCTCCCTGGGCCTCCGTAATGAAGTTTGACACTCATACCATTAATAATGAACGATGCATACACAGGCCATGGGAGAGAACAGAGGAAGTCTTATTTCAGACTGCTCACAGGGTATTTTTATATATTCGTGTCATCCTTTATTATCCTGAGCTGAGCATTATATGCAATTTGTGTCACATTGAGAAACGAGATACAAACACTTGCGTGTTGCTAGCACCATGCAGGCATGAATGGCCTGTTTGACCAGAAACATACTCATAAAAAAATAGAAACTTACATCTGCAAATACACAAAGGCAAATGTTTTGCCAGTGATCAACCAATGGGGTTTTCTATGGCTGATATTTCAGTATTTTGAAAGCAGGGTGGCTGATATAACACTGATATATACAGAAGCAAATAAAATATACAACTTTGTTAGCTTTTTTATAGGCTGCATTTATTTGATCAAAAATACAGTAAAACAGTAATATTGTGAAATAATATTGCAATTTAAAAGAATTGTTGTCTATTGTAATATATTTTTGAAAATTAATTTATTCCTGTGGTGATAAAGCTGAATTTTCAGCCGCCATTATTCCAGTCTTCAGTATCACATGATCCTTCAGAAATCATTTTAATATGCTGATTTGGTGCTCAAGAAACATTTCTTATCATCATTGCTGAAAACAATGTTTTTTTTTTGTTTTTTTGTTTTTTTGTTTTTTGTTTTGTTGGATTGGAAACCATAATACATTTTTCAGGATTCTTTGATATAAATTTTAAAAGAAAATTATTTACTTTTATAATTTAACTAAATAAGATTATTGTTTAATGTCTTTATTTATAAATTATAAATGTCACCTTTGATAAATTGAATGCAAGCTAGATATTGTTCAGTTATGTACATGTCTGAAAGCTAATTTCTAGTTTACATGAACTAGAAACTTGACCGTAGAAGACCATTTATGCTAATGGTATCATTGCGGCAACACTATGAACGCAACACACACTTGTATTGCATTATGAATTGTGTTCTGACACATTTCGGTGCCTGAACATCTGTGTTGACGTACTTGCATAGAGTAAGTTTCAGCCATTAGTGTTTATCTCCGTTATCTTGTGGTCTCTGTGTAGCTTAAAACGCTCATTCCCTGGTTTATTTATCCCTTTATTTATTATTTATTTGCTTTTTTACTATTATGTTTTTCTAAGCCTTGACTTTTTTATGTGGTGTAATATAAAAGTGCTGCGAGGAGCCGAATTAAGCTTACAGTGGCTGTTTCTTTCAAGCACGCTGGCCTGCCAGTCTGTGACTGATTAACTAGACTCCAGACGCGGGACTCTATCTTTCACTCCCACTTGCCACTTAAGGATAGAATAAACCTGAGGGAGTTTTTGATTAATTCTGCAGATGCAGTATATTCATTGTAGTTTAGGGTATCCACAGGAAATGATCCTTACCCAGAATGCCTTATCCTCAGACAGATTACTGTGCTTAACCATCCATTAGCCAGAGCTCAGCTCCTCTCTGCTCTCATCTTTGATGTGTAACTCCTGGGTATTTAGCAGCCGACTGCTCATCAGATAGAAGAGACCGCCGGACCTGATTTACAACCGCCAATGTGACTGTTTTATGCTGTTTAGGTTTTTGGTTTATATTATATTTATGAAGATGTGTGGGTTCAATACTACCAGAGATCTCTGAACCATCCAGATAGCACAGATTATGATGAAATAAAAGCAATAAGCCTCGAGAGGCCATGCGTTACAGTGATTTTAATGCTGTACGTGTACCTAAAACACCCTTGACTAAGGTAAAATTACTGTAATGCATGGCCTTTAAAGGCGTGTTGCTTTTATGAAATGGCAGCAATATAAGGAAGATGATAAAAGACATCAATTTTTACTAGATAGTTTGTTGAGCTATAACATTAATCAGAATGAACAATTCTTTTGGCCAGTATCATCATTTCTTTGCCTAGCAAATATAAAAATAGAGCTATCCATGTTATAAAATGCTAGAAATCTTTTGATGATTGACTCGGTGTTTATTTTCAGAGAGTATGTTGAGAACGGCCAGCAGCCCAGACAGTCTACGGTCCAGGACGCCCATGATCACGCCCGATCTAGAGAGTGGTACCAAACTCTGGCACCTCGTCAAAAACCACGACCACACAGATCAACGCGAGGGTGATCGCGGGAGCAAGATGGTGTCAGAGATCTACCTGACACGACTGCTGGCCACCAAGGTGAGCTTGCATGAAGTTTTCTCTCTTAA
>NW_015646165.1:1514583-1525357 GCF_001515625.1 Sinocyclocheilus rhinocerous | reverse complement strand
TAAGACTTGTCCACGCCTACCTAAAACGACTCATTCTAACACGCCCCCACATGTCTACGTCACGATGTGGGAAGATTTGCATAACGCCGCCCAAATGTTCACGCAAAGAAAGAAGGCCTAACTTTTATTCTCGCTGTAGTATTGTTGCCGCCACGCCATGTCGTGAAGCTGCTGTGTGTTTCGTTGTGAAAGCGAAACTACATTGTTTCGCCTTCCAAAAGAGGACGATATCAGCTTCGTCATGCCTGGAGCTGATCCGTGCTGGTCGCTGAGGAAATACATAAACTTCGCGCTGTGGATCGCCGGATCGGCTTTCACCGTGGACGAAGCGGAGTCCAGCCCGGGGTCGTCACATGTGGTTGCCACAAGCCCGCCGCCATTCTCAAGCCCGCCGGCCGTTCCTCACTCTAGCCCACCGGCCGTTCCTCACTCAAGACCACCGGCCTCCGCTCACTCAAGCCCGCCGTGTGTGACGCGTTTCAGAAAGGCGGGGCATAGAGGAGAAACAATAATGTACAGTATGTGGAAAATAATGTGTTTTTTGAACCTTAAACCGTATAAACACATTTCATTACACCAAATACACAAAATAATGTTATTTTTAGCAACATCATATGACCCCTTTAAACCTGCTATTAAAGATGCGTTTTGGTCGATTGAATCACGAGGGAGTAGATGTTCTCTGGTGACACATCTGGTGTTTTAATCTGTCTCTTTTGTCCACTTTCCTGATTTCTTTGAAGGGCAGGTATATGTATGGACTTTTTCTGATCTTTTGATCTGATATTGACAAATAAGCTTGCACAATTTACATATGGATCTGAAAGGAGGCAATGGAAAGCCATATGGAAGCAGCAGCTTTCATTTCTGCTCTGGTAGCCACAAAAATACACATGACTGTGGGTTTGTGTTAGAATCAGGAGTGGTAAGAGAACATTGTGCTTTTTAAATTTTTTTCATCTAGAAACCAAACTTATATTTTCAGACGGCAAAGTTTAAATCCATTCTGGCTAGTGCGTTTCAACAACACGTCCCGTACTGATTAAGAATTAGGCCAGTAGGCAGAGAGGAGGCGATCTTTAGTGGCTGTTCGAACACATTTGACCACATGAACGTTTACACTATGAAAGCAATCCAGTCAAATGCGTTTTCGACTACCTCTGGAAATGGTCGGAAGTGGACATCGTTCACACCTGTATTTAGCATTGTCCACTTGTGATCGGATCGACAAAAATGCATCTTAAGAAATGCCTAAGAACTGAGATGAACTTTAATTTTGTCCATCTTTAGGTTTTGAGGATGACAAAAACAATGCAAAATTTTGCATTTATCCTAACATGCAAAAAGCAATGAAGGACAGGACAGTTTGTTGATTTCAATTTCCTTGTTTTCTATTTGCTGTTGTGCTGGGAAAAACTGCCTACTGTGAATCCCATTGGTCCAACATCCTGCAAATTAAACATCAAATATGTTCTGATTGGCTGTAATTGTCACAGATTCACATTTAGTGTTGACGGAGAAATTGCTTGAATCTTGTCGCATCGCACCTAGTTAGGACACAATATAATATTCCTGCTATCTCATTTCCACTCTTCTATCTTCCTCCCCCCATTCTTGGTTCTGTAGCTTATTGCTTTGCCTCCTAATTGTTAGGCTAGGGAAAAAATGAAATCAGAATATGTTTACAAGTCTCTCGGGTGGTCAATTTTGATACATAATAAAAAACAATAGATAAATGTAATGCTGGAGCGGAAGAGAACAGCAGGAGACAGGTAATTTGTTGTGGATCGAGTGCTTCATGGTGCGTGGTGACAGATCACGGAATGAATGCTGGGAAACCTCATGGACTGTGTCTGTCTGTCTCATACACACACACACACACACACACACACACCAGCATCCTAATCAACACAATCCATATCATCTGAGAGCCACTGCTGTTCTCCCGCTCTCAGAGATGATGAATAAACCGACATCTCCAGTTTGGCTGCTCGAGGCTCTTTAGTGATTTTTAGCCTTTAGTAAGTTTTTGCAAGTACCGATTTCGTGCAAGTAGCCGTTATGATCAATAGGATAGGTTTACAGCTGAGAAAGTTCTAGTAGCTTCAAATCATTAGGTTTTCAGGCTTTTTCTGTCTGTCAAATTTCTGTAATACAGTGGTGTCAGCTTGTGGGTAAAAAGGTTGATAAATGTAATTAATAAAATGCAACTAACCATAATATTGTGCATAAAATAAAATAAAAATTGAGCTTTTAAAACAGAAAGGAAAAACCCTTCCCTATATTTTGTTGATTACATCAACAGTCAACTGTTTGCCATGTTAATATTTAATAATAATGGTAACAATAAACAATTCCAGTATTTAATGTTAAGTAGAATTTCTTTTCATTTTGTGTGATAATTTAGGTCATTTTGCTGTTAGGTAGCAACTTGAAGTCAAAAGCGTGGTTTTGGGGCAAAACCGGTTGACAACCCCTGATTTAATATTAATTGTATATGAAAGATATGACATTTGACAGTCATATTCATTTAGAGTCACAGGTAAAACATTTCTGTTTTCTTCTTTGCCTACAGGGTACTTTACAGAAATTCGTTGATGATTTGTTTGAGACGATATTCAGCACGGCTCACCGTGGCAGTGCCCTCCCTCTTGCCATCAAATACATGTTTGACTTCCTGGACGAGCAGGCGGACAAACACCAAATCACAGATTCAGATGTTCGGCATACCTGGAAGAGCAACTGGTGAGGAGTGGCACCGCTTAAACATTTCATTCATTGTAAAATTACTGTTTTATGAAATCAGACTTTTTTTCTAACCATCTGCCCATTCCCTTCCCCTTGTCCTCAGTTTGCCATTAAGGTTCTGGGTGAACGTGATCAAGAACCCTCAGTTTGTGTTCGACATCCACAAGAACAGCATCACAGATGCGTGTCTCTCCGTAGTGGCCCAAACCTTCATGGACTCCTGTTCTACATCTGAACACAAGCTCGGCAAAGATTCCCCTTCCAATAAGCTGCTCTACGCTAAAGATATTCCCAACTACAAGAACTGGGTAGAAAGGTAAGTGGAATGAGATCTTGCTTAGCAGAAAATGCCCTTATTAGTCGTTAATTATAACCTTCAAAGACCCCAAATCATCACGCTCATCTGGACCTGCTGTTTTGCTGTCCTGCAGGTATTACTCAGACATTGCGCGCATGCCCGCCATCAGTGATCAGGACATGAGCGCTTATCTCGCGGAGCAGTCCAGACTCCACCTGAGCCAGTTTAACAGCATGAGTGCCCTCCACGAGATCTACTCCTACATAACCAAGTACAAAGACGAGGTGAGAGAAAGAAAGGCAGACGGAATATGTCATGTTAATATTTGTACATTGTTTGAGCAATGCAGTTAATGGTCATAATAAACCATTTGAATATTTAATGTTAAGGACAATTCATTTTAGTATGTTAAATTTAGGTAATTTTGGTGTTGGGTAGCAACTTTGTTGACATTTTAGGCAAAACCAGTTGAACCATATATATATAATTTCTTTTGTTGTAAATAATATGCATAATATGCCATAAGTAACAAACATTTCAAACACATTGTCATATGACCACACTGTTGCATGGCTAGTTCCACAAGTTGCATCTAGTTATCTCAGAAATTAATAAAAAAATTTGCATAAAACTTAAATCAAACACTGAGTCAAGAAATAGATGTTTGAGCAACATTAGATACAAAATCCCAGTTAATATCACTTTCAGTTTATTTTGGAAATAGAAGGTCAAGTTGAGCATGTTACATCATGGGATACGCTATTTCATACAGTGCGCTCTGGTTGCACACTTTATAATTCAGCAAATAGGTAGTAGCTGATTCATGCATACAGAAAATTATTTTGCTATAAATAATGCATGCTACTTTTATTTTTTAAATAGTGTGTAGAATGCTATTCTATGGAAGCCCGTTTCCGCCACTGAATAAAAAAAAAAAAAAGGTTATTACGACTTTTTATCTCACAATTCTGACTTTTTTTCACAGAATTGTGAGATATAAACTCACAATTGCAAGTTATAAAGTCAGAATTGCGAGATATAAAATCACAATTGCAGTTCTGACTTTATTTCTCAGAATTGCGACTTTGTCTCTCAATTGCAAGTTTATATCATGCAATTCTGACTTTATTTCTCAGAATTGCGAGTTTATATCTCACAATTATGACTCTTTAACTCACAATTGTGAGTTTATATCACGCAATTATGAGAAAAAAAGTCAGAGTTGTGAGATAAAAAGTCGCAATTACCTTTTTTATTTTTTATTCAGTGGCGGAAACGGGCTTCCATACTATTCTGTAGATATTTCATAGAGGAAAAGATGAAGAAATATGGCGGCTACTCTGACTAGTACATCAGATTTCGACCAAAGCAGGCCAGAATAGGCTGTTAAAATGGCAAAATCTGAAATCTAACACTTTTAATACATGGCCATTCAGATACAGTATTATCCATGTAGCCCTTCACACGTAACGCCATCTGACAGCACACACGAGATCATGTGTCAAAAGCAGTGACTCATTCCAGCCAGGCTGGATAAATGGAGAGATAATGAGCTGCCGAAGGAAACCATTTAGTTCTTCCTCACACAGAAATGAGGGAGTGCGTGTGTGTGTGTGTGTGTGTGTGTGTTTTAGTGAAAAGAAAAGAAAGAGACACAGTGGGTCTGCATAATTATTCCTACATTTGCAACTGTGTTTCTTCACCTATTAAGCAGATATAAAAAGGTGTCCATAGTTAGCACCTAGCCTTGTTTCTTTCTAAATGATTTCATTTCCGTCTTCTATTTCCTTACCTTCGGGAGAGTTTAGTCTAACACAACTCATCAAACATCATCTCGGCTCTCTATGAAACCGTTCTCCCTCTCTCTGTCTGACATTAATACACTGCAGCTGGTTGCGTTTTAAACAGCCGTTTATGTTCATTAGTCTTTATTATCCAGATGCACACGTGTCCACATGAATACCCTCGCTGAACCTGCATGAAAACAGGAGGGAAATTAGCAGTCCATTATCTGACGCTGAGGGAGCTGGAGATTCTTTTCTTTGCCGTTTCCTTTACATTTCGACACTTGCTTTTGGTTAAACCAAGCAGATGGGTGTTAGCATCACACGCTGTTTCGCAAACAAGTTCTGAGCGGCACATTTGCATTTCCGTCAGCAGACAGACACATACCCAAAGGAAGTGATGAAGTCAAGTGGTTAAAGATCTTGACTGGTAGAAGGTTGTAGGTTTGAAACCCACCTTGTTTAAAATCAATATTATTATTGTGAACCATTAAATTTAAATTCACTGAAACGACTTTTCTTTTCTGCTGACATCATCAAGGCCTTCTATTTTTAGCCCCTCCCCCAGCAATTTTTCATGATACAATCAATTCCCGTTGCATAAAATCAAATTTAAATGGGTAACAAACACTTTAAAGATGACTTTAAAGTCTCCTAGGTAGTTTACTTACTAGTTCATAAAACCTAATTGGGATATAATGGGTGTTGTAGTGACTTTGGTGTAATTTTTGTATCTATATGTATCTTTTTCTACATCCTGACCGACACAGGAAACATCTTTAAGCACTTGTGCAATAAAATAAAGAGCAAAAACCCATGTTAAGTGTGTAATTAAGGCTTTGTGTATTTTATCATTTCTATGCTGAGTATTATGGGAAATGCAATTTTTTCACACAAGCCTGTTGCCTCATAAACCAACTAAATAAGTACCAACTAAACTGTGACAGCACTCAAATCTGAGGTCATTTCCTCCTCTACAGATCCTGTCCGCACTACAGAAGGACGAGTTAGCTCGGCGACAGAGACTGCGCAGTAAACTGGAACAGGTTATCGATACCATGGCTCTGGCAAGCTGAGGACCCCCTCCCCGTCTCTCCACCCACCTCAGCTGACTCCCTCCGACCTCCTGACCCTCGCCCACAGTCATACACATGCACGCGCACACACACACACACACACACACTAAGCTAACAGACTGCAAGGACAGAAGCAGTACACTGGAGACCCCTCAGCCCAGGGTGGAAATCCTCTTTCATCACTTCCTTTGAACTCAACATGCACCAGAATGTCTCCTCGGACGCCACGTCCAACCAATAGTACTTTGTTTTTTGGATTTTTATCATTTTGAAGTGTGTGTTGAGCCACGCTTGTGTGCTTTTACTCACCAAGGATGTCTTGTATTATGAGCCAGAATACCTTAAAGCCCATGAAGGATAAAAGCGGTGTGCCCCCCCCACACACACACACACACAAATGGAATTTTGTTTACGCGCTCAATTTAACATTTTTATTTTTTTGGTAACTCTTTGGGTTGATTGAACAGCTCACTCACTCCAGTCTCCTGCCACTTGTGTTACTGCTGAATTTGCACAATTTACAGGAACTACAACAAATGAAAATGATATAAATATATATATAAATGTGTATAGATATATAAATACAACTGCATTTTTATACAAAAAGAGTGAAAAGATGCATACAAAGTTTTCCATTTTAACATAGAAAAGAATAAGATGAATTTGATATGTGAAACAAAGACTGAACTATGAAAAAAATATTGAAAAAATTGTCCTGTGCCATGTTTTATTTGAATGTTGTTTAGTGCAAAAAAAAATTATTTTCTTTAGATAAAATGTGCTATGATTTAAATGTTGACTACCCTAGTGACTGAAGAACTGAGAGTGAAAAAAATGTGACAAACTCAGACAAATGTGTCCCATGTGGTACCTAGTGTATTTGGGGGAAATTGTCCTCACGAAAAACAAGGTTCATTGTTTAGTTGGTGGATGAATCTGTGTATTTAGTTTGTACACTTTTTTTCAACCTTTATTGCTGTTATGGTTTCAGTCTGAAAGCCACTTGAGGACATATTCTTTGCTATTCCAAGCGAAAACTCGATCGATAATTAGTAATTGGCCATTTTCATCTCGTGTTCATTTCTCATATTCAGATGTGAGCACTCTAAGCCTCAGTCATTTTTGCACAAATCAGTCTAGAATGAAGGAAAACTTGAGATTGAAGAACCGACGAATGTGTTCCGTTACTGATGATGTCACAATCTGGCATTCTGAGAAGTTTCAGTGACATCACAGTAAATGTAGCAAATATTAATTCCATGCAGTTCCACTTCTCTTTTAGCTGCTTACATTTTTTAAAAGCTTAAAAATCAAACTGTGGCACACAGGACGTGTTTTTAAGCTAAATAATTGTACGTGAATGCTACCCATCCACGAAATCTGATAGTTAAGCTAAGTTGATTTGAATTCATCTCAGAAAGGCGGTAACTATCATGTCACGTTCTTAAAACACTCATCATGTCAGCAGTAGATGCTTTTTTGGAAGTAGAATCTTTTTATGGAGTATTTTTATTTATTTTTTGAGCTCATAAGCTACTTGGCTTCCTTATGCCATTTTTATTTGACGTTTTTTGCGCTTTTTCTTAATCGTTCCTCTTGATTTTCAACAGTCCACTAACTCATTTCCATCAAGATTGGTGATTTGCAGTGTTACAAATACAAATGTGAAGCGATTCTCAAACCATTTCAGGGGTATCAAACGGATGAAGTCGAGCTCTGCTTTACTTTTCTTCGCCATCTTGGTTGTTTTGGAGTTTCTCTTTATCTTCTCTCTTGCGAGCGTCAATAACTCTGCGAGGATATGTATTGTAGTGACTCGCTTTCATGTGCTGCAGCAGTTCTCTTAAAGTCAGTCGTGTTCAAACAAGAGAAAGCCTCTCCTCCTTTGGCTTTCCACTGAGATTAAAGCAGAAGTAGGCTTTCTGAGATGTGATAGAAACATCTTTGAAAGATTTAGGTCAGAAACCCAATGAGAGAAAGAGCGAGGCGCACCAACCGAACGTTTGGCGGTTTCTCGCTCGTGTTACCTCAGCCATACATCAGGGTTCATTCCAGCTGGGAAAGTAATAATGAATCACTCTTTACACATTTATTTATTTTGGGATTGCGGTTTACGTTATTGATTTTATGCCATTGCGATTTCTCCTAATCAACCGGGAGCAGGTCTCCACAACCCTACAACATATCTTCCACGGCAAAGACAATCTCTCTTTAGACCCAAGATGTTCACCTGTTTCGTTTTCAGTCTTCCCACAGATGTCTACTGAAAACTAATTAGATCGATGTTGGATTTGCTTGCTTGTTTGTGTTTGGCTCTCATAAACTCTTAGCGATCATTTCTGTCATTCTTAGAGCAAACTCAAGCTACGTGGAGGGAATCATCAATGAAATAGATAGATGAATGAATGAATGAATGGTTCATTCCAAAGGCTGATGATGTTCATTCTACATATCATAATGTACGGTCTAGCCATGTTTTATTTATTTTTTTTATCGTCGTTTTCCAGATGGAAAAATCTCGGTGTGCTTTGCTTTGTGCTATGTTAGCGGGACTTTGGTGATGGTGATTGTAAAGCAGCTGGTTGCATTGTAATGTCTCAGGACATGTTTCACTTTGATGTTGTCTTTGCCTTTCTTTTCATTCGATTTATTTTTTATGACGAGTGCTATCTTTGATTTTCGATTGTTTTAAGATGTTGAGTTGTGGAACATGTGGAACTCTTCAGAGATATTCTAACCTTTCAAAGATTTCGCTGTGTAAAGTATTTGAGTGATGCCTCTCATTTTACAACACTTGTTTTGAGAACTACTTTGAGTACAGGAACAAACAAACAAAAAAAAAAAAGAAGTTGTAGAAGAGGGAAAACGAGCCGAACAAAAGGTGTTTCAGACTCACAGAGCTTTCGTTTCGCACAGAGTGCCTTGTCAACTCCTCTCTCGTTCTTCTCAGCTTCCTCCGACCCTTCCATTACCCACAATCCATCTCTTTCCATACGCCTCTTTATCGCTGTCTGGCCATGCCCTCTTTCTTCCTCTCCTCCTCAGTCCAAAAGACCAATCCGGGTTTTGATTTCCACTCATGGTGTTTCCAGATTGAAGAAAAAAATCGTTTTTTGGAAGGATGAATTAACTTAAGCGAAGGAACAAAATGTGAGCATGTAGATTTCAAAGAAAACGAAAACTAAAGAATTTTAATACTTTATTAATTCTGATACCTTTTGAAGAGTTTCAGACTTGAATCAACTGTGACAGGCTGGCTGTTAAATGCTCATTGTGTAAATATTGTGACACACATACATATACATATACATATATATATATATATATATATATATACACACATACAATCAAACACCTTATATAAAAATAGAAATAGCAAGTAAAAGTGATCAAATCTTAAACGTTAAACAAGGACAGGAATGGGACACGTCCCATTTCAATTGTTTTTGATGTTGTCTTAGAAGACAGCTGCCAAGCGATCAAACTAGGCTTTGAAACACCAGTGAATGGTATGTGTGAATGTTTATCTGATGACGTCCTGATATTTGAGTCCCGGTAATGACGGAGGAACTGAGATTTGGCTCTTTATTCAGCTCAGTGAGCCCCGCCAGATGAAACTGCCCCCATTAGTTTGGAGCATATAATGATTGTTTTAAGATGTTGAGTTGTGGAACATGTGGAACTCTTCAGAGATATTCTGACATTTCAAAGACTTCGCTGTGTAAAGTATTTGAGTGATGCCTCTCATTTTACGACACTTGTTTTGAGAACTACTTTGAGTACAGGAACAAACAAACAAAAAAAAAAAAGAAGTTGTAGAAGAGGGAAAACGAGCCGAACAAAAGGTGTTTCAGACTCACAGAGCTTTCGTTTCGCACAGAGTGCCTTGTCAACTCCTCTCTCATTTTTCTCGACCTCCTCAGACCCTTCCATTTCCCACAATCCATTTCTTTCCATACGCCACTTTATCGTTGTCTGGCCACGCCCTCTTTCTTACACTCCTCCTCAGTCCAAAAGACCAATCCGGGTTTTGATTTCCACTCATGGTGTTTCCAGATTGAAGAAAAAAATCGTTTTTTGGAAGGATGAATTAACTTAAGCGAAGGAACAAAATGTGAGCATGTAGATTTCAAAGAAAACGAAAACTAAAGAATTTTAATACTTTATTAATTCTGATACCTTTTGAAGAGTTTCAGACTTGAATCAACTGTGACAGGCTGGCTGTTAAATGCTCATTGTGTAAATATTGTGCTCTTTCCTATTTTGCACATTTATTATGTGTAAATAAACACATGCATCAAGGAGAGATTAAACATTTTTCGCTAAAATTGCTTGTGTCCCCGGCCTTCTGATTTTTCAGTTATCGTTTCAATATATCATATATAATAGATGTGTTATCTGTCAAATTTAGTGATTTTTTTCTGTCAAATCTGGTAGCTAAAAAAAAAGGTCAATTGTATAGCAATGCACGAGGATCACTTTTCAACCACTCAACTTTTTGTTGGTCAAGATAGCGAATTCGTGCCACCTTCTTGAACACAATACAAAATTCATGAAGAGAGATTTCTACGACTGAAAAAAATTATTGTTTACCAACAATAAATATGTGACACCTTAAGGGCTGTCGCATGAATTCACAGACCTGGGATGAACTTTTATGGTTGGGCCCCTATTATGGTTCCTAAGGAGCCATTTCATGAATAAGGCAATCCCAGAATGCATTGTGATGAACTGAAAAAAAATTAACCAAGATGATGTGTTGATGATTATAAATACATTCAATATTGAAAATTTGTAAAAAAAAAAATATATACATATAAATAAAACGACTAACAAATAATACAACTATTTTTAAAAAATTTAAAATA
>NW_015646165.1:1512490-1514360 GCF_001515625.1 Sinocyclocheilus rhinocerous | reverse complement strand
ATATATATATATATATATATATATATACACACATACAATCAAACACCTTATATAAAAATAGAAATAGCAAGTAAAAGTGATCAAATCTTAAACGTTAAACAAGGACAGGAATGGGACACGTCCCATTTCAATTGTTTTTGATGTTGTCTTAGAAGACAGCTGCCAAGCGATCAAACTAGGCTTTGAAACACCAGTGAATGGTATGTGTGAATGTTTATCTGATGACGTCCTGATATTTGAGTCCCGGTAATGACGGAGGAACTGAGATTTGGCTCTTTATTCAGCTCAGTGAGCCCCGCCAGATGAAACTGCCCCCATTAGTTTGGAGCATATAATCGCTCAGACTAATTCAATTAAAACTCTTTTTGAAGGAAAGCTCAAATTGCCCTATGATTGCGAGCCCACCGAGTCTTTAAATGATTCTGTCAGACTCAAATGTGCGTGTACCAGTAAAGCTGTGATTTATGGCTGCCTGGCAGTGGATGTGATTTTCTTTCCTCTAAGCAGTTACAGTCAATGACGGCCGCCGCGAACGGCGAGAGCAATTAAAGCTCCATTCCACTTTTGTTACTAGATGAGCGTTTGGAGAGACACAATGATGCTCTGATTCTCTCAGTGAATAGTTTCACACTTCTTCTCAGGCACCTTTTCAAGAAGTGTTCATTTGCCTGCATGAGTGGTTCTACTACTGCTTTCCCTTCAGATTTCTGCAGGCCTGGTGTTTTGATTTTTTTTTATTAAAGGGGACATCGGATGCAAATTTCACTCACAGCAGTGTGTGGACAGAACCACCCTACAATGATAAAAATCCAGTCACTACTTTTTTTTGCAATCCCCAAAAAACCTAAACAGTCTCAATAATCAAGCTGTTTGGATTTTCTGAGCAATATGACGTCATATTGCACAAGCCCCGCCCATGACCACTGACGGACTATCCCGTATTAGCATATCTCCGCCCTCAGCCAGTTAGACGCTGTCTGCTATTTTCTCCGCCCTCAGCAGCTGTACCGAAAACAAATCCCTTGTCCAAATACCCGCACTTGTGGTCTTTGCACTTGACCACTTGACTACTTGTATGACGTATTTCCTGTATTTGGTCCAAGTGTTCAAGTGAGCATGAAGACCGCAAGTGCGTGTTGAACTTTTCATTATCTGATGGGACACACTCATAGTGTTGTAAAAATGCAAGTGTTTACAGAGCTTTATTTTTATTTTCAATGCTTTACATTTTAAAATAAACTTCTAAATCTCTGTTCAGTAGTCCCTATAACAAATGACACAATTTAATTTTGTGGTGCTTATAATTTAGTGATAAAAAGCAGTTGCAAATGTTGTACAAAATAATTATCACCACTACTCATTTAAACCAATAAAATGTGCAACTCTTTGTTTTACTACAAAATTATATGTAATATCTCACTATTATTAATATTTAGCATACATTGGAAAGGTTTCCGTGACTTTCTCGCGAGATCTCGGCAAAAAGTCTCACGATTTATTTCCACAACATGATGCAAGATGGGATACACTAAGCCTAGAAAACTGCTCCGGAGCAGTATTTGAGATAGTGTGGATTTAGTGTGCGTTAATGGCACTGCACTTTTTTAAAGGGGTCATATGATGCTGCTAAAAAGAAAGAAGCCTTTCTGAAAAGCGTCGATTTTTACAAAGCTCATCGGTCTGAAAAGCGAGGTGTGCTCTGATTGGCCAGCTATCCAGTGCGTTGTGATTGGCTGAATACCTCAAGCGTGTGACGGAAATGTTACCATATTGGGATGCCCTGTCTGGCCGGAGCGTAACATAAAACCATGTCTGCATTTGTGATCGGAGAAATGACAAACAACAAGTGCTATTCTACACTGCCCAAAAA
>NW_015646165.1:1491604-1510767 GCF_001515625.1 Sinocyclocheilus rhinocerous | reverse complement strand
TACTCTCCCAGGAAACAGTCCTTGTCCTCCATAAAATGTGCTGCACACATCTGAATATTTGGGTTGAACTGTTCTTGAACAGTGTTGTAAATACAACTACGAAGCGGATATTGTCATCTTTTGGAAGGCCAACCAAAGTAGTTTCGCTTTCACAACGAAACACAGCGCCTTCACGGCATGGCGGTGGCGGCAACAACAATACTACAGCAAGAATAGTTACGCCTTCTTTCTTTGCGTGAACATTTGGGCGGCGTTATGCAAATCTTCCCACATCGTGACGTAGACATGTGGGGGCGTGTTAGAACGAGCTGTTTTAGGTAGGCGTGGTTGACTCTTAACTTTTATAAAGAATATCTCTTTGGATTTGAGACTTTAGTCTTTGCAACTTTAGAGATCTTCTTTATGCACCAAGAGCTTGTAACACTCCAAAGAGAAAGGAAAAATGTAAATCGCATTTAAAGGCGTTTTTAAGACCTGGGACAGTCGCGCGCACGCGCTCTCAAGTGGCCAAGCAAGTGTGGGTATTTGGACAAGGGGAAAGACTCGAAAGCAATGCAGGTGTGTTTGTAGTTGGATGTAATCTTGGTTGGATGTAAACTACATAAGAGTCTTCATTTTCTCCCGACATGAGAGCCACTGAGGACGCAGTGGATTAGTTTTGTTTTTGATGGCAATGCGCCACCAAATACACCTCAATTTGTTTGTCTGCGCAAATCATTTTACTCCAGACTGCTTTCTGAACGAGGGAAAATTCAAGGCAGGTTTGCTAAAAAGTTCAAACTCAAGGATGGACCCGCTGTTCGTGATCCAGCTGCACCTCCAGAAGAAGTACGTTTCACACTTTATATTTCTTATGATTATTTGCAAATCGCCTTTCCTCTTCCACGGAAGGGAAGGGCAGGGTGAGCAGAGCTCATTAGCATTTAAAGAGACATACACCGAACAGTCGCTGTGAACAGAGCTGTTTTTGACCAGGTAAAAATGGTGTTGAGGAATTTTAACCAAAGTATGTTGCTGACATTTCATAAAGACCCTAAAGAATCATACCAACTTGTGGAAAGTGGGCATCCGATGTCCCCTTTAAGTGGGTGATTTATTAACATAAATAGATCGTTGCATATATTATATATACACTAGCGGTCAAAGTTTGGAATAATTAAGATTTGTATTATTTTAAATATTATTACAATTTAAGAGAACTGTTTCCCATTTGAATGTATTTTAAAATGTAATTTATTCATGTGAAGCAAAGCTGAATTTTCAGCATCATTACTCCAGTTTTCAGTGTCACATGATCTTTCAGAAATCATTCATGCTAATATTATTATGAATGTTGAAAACAGTTACTGCTTAATATTATTGTGGAAACCGTGATAAACACTTGTCGTGATACAAAAGTTTGGGGTAAAAACATATAGACAATAACATAATAATAGAAATGAATTATTTAACAAAAATGGGAGTGGGGGGCATATTAGAAATCAGCATATTAGAATGATTTCCGAAGGATCATGTGACATTGAGGACTGGAGTAAGGGAGTAAAAGACAACATGTTTTTACTGTATTTTAAAATAAAAACAGCATAAGAGACTTTTACAAACACACACACATATTTCTGGGATCAAATCCAGACTAGGAGCCTGTAGTGCGTAATTAATATTAATTTTAATGTTATTAATGTTAATTTAATTAAATGTAGAAGAAAACTTAAAATTGTATTATATTTTTATTTTATGGCATAACTGAATTCTAATTTTGATCTAAAGAATCTAATCTATTCCTGATGTATGAGGGGTACCAGATGGATTTATTAGGCCTTGCAGTGTAAATGCAGCCTAAATAAAGAAGTACTTTTAATTTGCCGTGTCTCAACAGGGACAGATGTCATCATTAAAGACTTCTGGTTATTGTTTCCCTGGAACACAAACTGGGAGGACTGGGAGAGCGTTGAACAACAGCTGTGAATGGAGGTAGAGTCTGTTGCTCCTCTTGCAGATTTGGCGCCTGCTTTCCAAACACATTTCTTCAGGTGTCTTCAAGCTGGCTTAAATGAACTGTGAAGAGTTGTGTTGTTTATTTTCACATTCTGATTTAGTTCACCATGAAGTGCCAAACAGACACTTATACTTTGAAGTTTAGCCGTCTTTTAGGAAAAATAATTAAATAGCTCAGTTTCTTTAGGATCTGGCCATGCTTGATGTCTCTTTTATGTACTCACTCTCTATTTGGTCGAATCTCATGAAAATGTGCCAAGGTCATGCTTCACCCCAGAAAATAAATAAATAAATAAATATTTTATTTATGTATGTATTTATTTATTTATTTATTTGTGTGTAAAATAAACTGAAGCCTCTCATTAGATCCATCATGATTTTTTTGACACTTTTTTTAAAATACAATTTTTGGGGAAATATATTCAGTTATAGATACTTAGTGATTAAAAGACAATATCATATTTTTTTGTTACAGTAAATACCATTTCAAACAAGATTAGTCCGAATGCCATTAGAAAATTTTATTTTTATTTTCTTGTATTTTTTATTTAATTTTAATTATATAACTACTGTATTTCAACATATTACTGAAATGTTTTTTTTTCATTTTAATTATATAACTATTATATTACTATTTAATATAACTTATTCATATTCAGTATCTATCTATCTATCTGTCTGTCTATCTATCTATCTATCTATCTATCTATCTATCTATCTATCTGTCTGTCTGTCTGTCTGTCTGTCTGTCTATCTATCTGAATATAGGCTTATGCTTTTTGCCTCTGATTGTAATTCAGTAACTAAAATGACAATTTTTGGGACAATAAAATGATTGAAATGCAATTTACACATCATATACACAACAATGAAGACTGCCACAATATATTCAATTATAGATACTTAACTTATAATTAATTTCATATAATATATTTTTGTATTACAAATAGGATTTTTAAGGGAAAATTTATTAATTGGCAAAAATAATGATGAATATATATATATAATATTGAACAATGAAAATGTTAATGCTAGCTAAATAAATAAATGTTATCGGTAAAAAAAAAAGACTATATAATTCATAATTTATGGACCTAATTGATGTTTTTCGCTTTTTTGTTCTTTTTGTGCTAGTTTTGTGAGATTCACCCATTTACTGATATTTCACACTCTTCGCCAGCCCAACTTATCTCCCTTCCACCATATTCCCCCCATATTTTTCTCAATCCTCCTCCTGGATCTCTTTTTTCCCCCTCTTTTAAGCATCTCTCCTCTGCTCAGGGCCTCCCGCTGACAGACAGATTCTTGAATGGCTGATGGTCAGAATAAAGAGGCACAGATGTGGACAATTATCTTCCCGCTCACTCATGCACGCTGCACGCATCCCTCGCCCTGGCTCTCGGCGGGTCTCTGAGGACAGAGGCTGCTGATGAAGCCGTGGGATTGCCCCCTGGAAATGATCACACCTGCATGGAGGCAATAAGATGGCGGTTTGATTACCGAGCTCGGAGACGTGGAGTGTGATTGGCAGTGGAATGTAGACAGTGTGATCTTGGCTGTTATTTCTCATGGAGCAAAGGTGTCGAGCGTGTAGATGTTGGAAATATGTCGAAGCATCAGTTCAAGTTGAGTCAGTCGATTATGAGGCAGTGTTGGTGCGTGCCATCTGTATGTGTTAGTGATGAGTTTTGTTCAAAAATCTCCAAAAACATATTGAATGACATCATCTTTAACGAATAAACCGTTTCAGATAAGATTAGCCAGAAAGCCATCAATAAATGTAAACTATTTTATATAGCCATAATTTTCAGCATCATTACTCCAGTCTTCGGTGTCACATGATCCTTCAGAAATCATTCTAATATGCTGAAATGGACATTACTGTTGTTAGATTTAGGCAGTCTTTTGTAATCTTTTACATCATCCTTAAACATCCTGGCATATGTACAGATTTTAATACAGCACTTTAGACAAACAGTGAATGGTTTTGGTGACATCATTTGGCTGTGCACTCGTTCCCAAATATTCTCTCACCAATGGCTCTGTTTTCAATAACAGCATCATTTCATCATAAATTTTAAGGCAATCCTTTCAAACACTTAAATATCATCCACTTAAAGGTAGTTTTAAGGGCCAGACTCACTCAAACAAAGGCATTTAATTATTTAGCCAAGACATAAATTACGTTACGCCTTAAGAAAAAGTGACACGTAAAATAAGGTCACGTAAACCAATTAGTTTGAAAAGTTTTCGTATACGTGGCTCCCATGACTTTAAATCTCAATATGTAACTAACAAAAGAGTGGTGATGATGCAAATGAACCGAACTTAATGAGAGCAATGAAGAGGGTGCATGCATTTTGCAATCTTTCAATTTATCAGCGGGGGATTTACATGGTGGTTCTTTATGGTTTGCAGAGATAAGGGAAGCATTGCATTTTGGGATGTGAGCACGCCAAACCGGATCTTTGTGTCTTTCATATCAAAGAACAAGTATAAGAACCCGTTTTTGCCTATTTTTTCTGAATAGGAAAAAAAAATAGACGGGTAAAACTTTTAGTCATACTTTTTTACTTTTAGTCATTTAGCAGACGCTTTTATCCAAAGCGACTTACAAATAAGAAAAAGTAATTAAAACGAAAAGCTAAAAGCTTTTAAGAAAATAAAATAAATTAAATAAAAATGACAAATGCATACAACAACATTTCAAAACTAAAACATTTAAATGAAAACAAAAAATAAAGCTAAAAACAATTCAAAATATTAAAGAACAAAAGGTATAAGAGTATAATAATGATTCTAGCATAACACTAAGCCAAACACCAAAAAACAACTACATATGTGTATGTACAGCCACACACATATACATATACATGTACATATATATATATATATATATAAATACATTCAGTATATATATATTATTTCATTTCCATTTGTATTTGTTGAAGTACTGAAATAACTCAAATTAAATCAAACTAAAACCTAATAAAAAACCTATATAGACATAATAAAAAATCTAATAAAATGACAACATTACTACAACTGTAACTAAAACTAAAATAGATAACTAATACAAATCAAACTACATTAGTTTATCAGTAATCCTAAAAAAATAACACTGAGGCAAACACACATGCTAAAATAACAACAACTTACTGACACATAGTAAGAAATGGTTATAAAAAAACTGAAACAGAAGTGAAACAAGTAGTAGGAAAGAGGAGAAATAAAAAGCGATACTTATCCTTTGCTGGTGTCCCTGCCCGGTGGAGTCGCTGGTCTTTACACTCTTCGGTCTTTACACGAGCGCAGCCGCGACCGCTTCCGCGGTAAACTAAGCTTCTTTTTTATTAGTTTAACAAAACTCAGATTGAATTCAGCTGGACACACTTATCACAACAAATGGCCAAGCAAAGCGCACGACACTGACAAGGTACGCGATACAGTACGAGACCAAAAGCGATTTCAGCACGTCTCCACACAGTAAACAAAACAAGCGTTTCCTAGCAACGACAACTGCAAAAGGTACCAAATAAAGTTTAAAATACAAAATAAAATGAGATTGTGATATATAAAGCTGCAGTTATGAGAAATGCAGTTGCATTTGTGAGATATAGTGGCAGTTTTTAAAATTTGACTTATGAGAAATGAAGTCGCAAATATGAAAATGTGAAGACAATTGGAATATATAAAGTCACAATTATAAGAAATAAAGTCACAGTTGTGATATATAAGGTTGCAATTGTGAGATATATTGGTAATTTTTTAAATATGAGAAAGTTGCAATTATGAAAATATAAAGTTAATTGAAGTAGTCACAATTGTGATGTATGAAGTTGCATTTGTGAGAAATACAATGACTAATGAGAAGTCCCAATTATGAAAATACAAAGTCAATTGTGAGATATAAAGTCACAATTACAGGAAATAAAGTCACAATACTGATATATAAAATTGCAATTGTGAGAAAGTCGCAATTTTAAAAAATAACTCTTATGAGAAATAGTCACAATTATGAAAATATTAAGTCAATTGTGAGATATAAAGTCATAATAACAAGAAATACAGTCACAATTGTGACATACGTATAAAGTCACAAATATGAAATATAAAGTCAACTGTGAGTCAATTTAAAAACATAAGGTCACATTTTGAATTATAAAGTCCCAATTGTAAAATATAAAGTTGAAAGTTTTGAGAAAGTCGCAGATGTGATATAAGCTATAAAGACACATTGTGTCGCAATTAAGAGATTTGAAGTTGGCTGTGTGAGCCAACAAGTCCCAATTGTGAGACGTTGCAAAAATACAAACATTCATAATTACCCTAAATAATTACTTATTTTTTTTACCTAGAGAAAATGGGCTTCCATGCATGTTCCCCATATGATAAAACAATGCACTACATTTCATCATAATCTCTTGTAAGGGTTAAGATGCTGCAATGAAGTTGCATGTCATGAGGGTGCAGTTTGGTGTGAGGTTTGTTAATGAAGAAGTCTAACAGGGTGAAGAGAGCCTCCCCAGTGCCAAACACAGTTCACGAGTGAGGGCTTCAGTGCAGAATATGTGCATTCACTGCAGAGCTCGCTGTAGTAAACTGGCATCGCAGCTTTCTATGCATTTTACATGAGGGTTGTTGCCTGTCAAGACCTTTCTCTCTCGCGCGCTCTCTTTCCTAAGCTGTTCCACGGCTACACTTCTCAGACAACAAAGAGCCTCCCCACAAACAAACACAGTTCACGAGCGAGAGCGCTTCAGTGCAGAATATGTGCATTCACTGCAGAGTGCGCGGTAGTAAACTGACATCGCAGCTTTCTATGCATTTTACATGAGGGTTGTTGCCTGTCGAGGCCTTTCTCTCTCGCTCGCTCTCTTTCCTAAGCTGTTCCGCGGCTACACTTCTCAGACAACAAAATTGAAAGAGGAAAGAAATGAAAGAACTGCGTCATTGTCTGATCAAATCAACCTTGCATCATGTACCTTCCCGAC
This sequence comes from Sinocyclocheilus rhinocerous, assembly GCF_001515625.1. Lineage (NCBI taxonomy): Eukaryota > Metazoa > Chordata > Actinopteri > Cypriniformes > Cyprinidae > Sinocyclocheilus > Sinocyclocheilus rhinocerous. The sequence goes on along the minus strand of NW_015646165.1, from coordinate 1,503,778 downwards.
AGTACCCAGAATTCATCATGATCTCAGAAAAAAGATCTGGCAAATGCTGTTTACAAAGGAAATGTCTTTGGAGTGCCTTTTCTGGTTGCACGCTCTTTGTTTTTCTCAAGCGCTAAACATATTTACGCTTTAATAATACAAGGCGCATTAAAAATGAAAACTCATCATTAGCCGTGGACGTTCAGGAAATCATTTTCCGCACTATTAGCCCATTTATCTGTGCTAGTGCTAATGATAAGCAAATAACCGAAGAGAGAGCTGTAAATTGCAGACCGCAGTGTGACTGAACCTGTTGCGATGCGGTTCGCGGTCAGCCCACCCTCGGCGGTCTTCATTCTTTCAGCATCTGATCTCAGGTCAGCTCCTGCCAGTGGCATTACTCACATCTCATTTCCTCATCTTCTGCGCTCAGCTGCTCCTGGGTCAGCAGCTCCTGCTCGTGTTAGTAACGTTCCATTTACCCCGTGTGGCCTGACTTGATCTGGGGTCATCCAAGTGGAGTTGCTCACGTCTCATGGCCGCACTCTGATCTCTGGTCAGTGAGTCTGCGGGATCGATTACGTATTGGTGATGAATTCATGGTGCAATGAGGCAGAGCTGCATATTTGTTTCCACTGCAGCTGCCTTCAGCCACACAAAGCAGCGATATGTATCAGTTTATATCCACCCATAGCAACACCCTAGCAACTGCTTAGCAATGCCCTAGAAACTATCCAGAAAACATTAGCAACTGGCTTTCTAACTGCATCTTGTACTGCTAAACAAAGTCCAATTCTTTTCAATGAATCAGTTCAAGATTTTTACATTTAATACATTTTAAAAAAATATGTAAAAATAAGACTAAATATAATATAAAAATACGTAATTAAAGAGAAAATTAATTTTTAAATTATGTTATACACACACACACACACACACACACACACACACACACACACACACAAATAAATGTATAATTTTACATAAATAAAATGTATATGTACAGACAAATTATTATAAGAAACTTTATAACCCATACTGTATTTATTTATTAATATATACATACAAAATATTAATAGCTAACTACATAAATATATGCATTATATTTATTACAATAATGAATGTATATATGTCCAATTATTCTAAGAAATATTACAAAAATATAATTTCTTAATAAATGTAAATGTATTACATTAATTACAATTATTAGCACACATATATATATATATATATATATATAACAATTAACATAACAATAATTAATAAAACATTATTTTTTACACATATACATACATTATTGTAATATATATAATCCATATATTTATTTATTAATATACAATTATATATAAATATATACATTTTATTTATTGCAATAATGTATGTAATTATTGTATGAAATATAAATGGATTATAATTAACACATTTAATAAACTTTATCTATTTATATTTATATTTTTATCAATAAAAATATAAAATATCAATCGAAATTTCCATGGGAATATAATGTAGAACTGGAAAGGTCTTGTAGATCAGCCAGCTCCTGTAATCCTCTGTTTATGCATTAGTGCTGGTAACAGTGGGGTTAGCTCTGCTGCTATCGACCGGCCCGGTCCAGCGGCCCTCTCTCCTGAAAGACCAGAACATCTCACTGCACAAAACAAGAAAATGTCTGTGCTGTCCTCCATCGACACAACTCAGCTCTCCGGATCAATAACACCCCGCACGACTGTAATCCTGGCCTCTGAATTATACTAATCTCAGGATAAGTAATCTATATACAGCATCAGGAGGCTTGTAAAATGATGTGGCTGCTGGTGCTTAACCAAAGCCTTATTAGAAAGATTAATTAGATGATAATTGACACTGTATTTGTTGGCCAATATAAAAACGCAATACAGTTTTGTTATAACAAAGGCACCGTAGGGATGTAGGTTTAGTTGATGTGATAAATGATACATGCATGAAGCCCGTTGAGGATTTCACCAAGCTGCAAACAATCAATTACATTGATTTGCTCACAGCCCGCCACATTACCATTTGTTTATCCCATGATAAAGTATCACTCCTCAGTATAGAATATTCCGATCTGGTTTCTTCATGTGCAATGCAGCCCTTCAGATTCATGCTGGCAGTTACTGAATTACATTACAACGTGTCAGTTCACCAATTAGATGCAAGTCTTGTCTAGACAGTCATGCAAAACAGTTCTGGGAGTAACGAACTAAAAGTAGCGACACTCTTTACCTTTTTTTCAGCAGGGTGACAGTAGCTCAGCTGTTTTCAAATCAGTAGCTTTTCCAAAAACAAGCTACTTTTCCAGATAACAAAACGTTACATTGCTTTATTTTATTTTATTGTGACTGTAGTGTCATTTTATTATGACTGATTAATTTGAATTGTTCCACAAATGATAAACTGATTCATTGAATCCCAGTGAGATGTATGTGTGTGCGTGTGTGTGTGTGTATATATATATCACTTTCCTTTCGATCAATTTAATGCATTCTTTCTGAATAAAAGTAAATTACTTTTTTTTTTTTTTATAAAATTTTGAATGACAGTTTCCGCAGAAATATTAAGCAGGAAAAGCTGTTTTCAACATTGATAATAAAAAGAAATGTCTCTTGAGGACCAAATCAGCATATGAGAATGAATTCTAAAGCATCATGTGACACTGAAGAATAGAATAATGGCTGCTGAAAATTCAGCATTGCATCACAGAAATAAATTACACTTTAAAATGTATTTAAAAAGAAAACATTTTTTTCTAAATTCTAATAATATTTTACAAATTTGCTGTTTTTATTGTATTTTTTTATCAATAAATGCAGCATTTATACTTCTTTCAAAAATCTTAATTATTACAAATGATATAAATTATTTTACAGTTTAATTGGTGACTTTTGGACAGTTTTTATACACTATTTAAAAAAATATTTACATAATATATATTTAATATTAAAAATTCTCATTTGCATTTATACATTTGGCTGGCACATTTTATTAGTACATGCATTCCCTAGGATTTATCTAAATATAACACGTCACAATTAAGTCTTATTTGTTAACTTTAGTTAATGATCTTAAGTAAGATACTTATAATACTTACACAGTATTTATTAATCTTAGTTAATGTTAACAAATGAGACCTTATTATAAAGCATTAGCATATATTGCCTATTAACAGGCCTATATATGAGCTACTTTCTGTTAGTAGCTTGACTGTAGTTGTGTAACTTCTGCATGAGAAGCTACAAAGTAGCTCTGCAAATCCACACTGGCACTTCATGTTCGCAGCACAGAATAAGGAAGAGAGAGAATGGGATGGAGAGGAGCAGTTAGATAAATAATAAAACAAAAATCCTGCTGTTTTGTCTGAGAGCAGAGCAGTTCCCTTTAATGCACACATGTGCACACACAAAAGAGCACACTGACACTAACGCACACTTACTTTCCAATGTCAGCAGAGCTGCGTTTGGAGCTGCAACTTCTCTCTAATTAGTCCCAGGGCAAGCGCTCGGAGCACTGAAAGAGATGGAAAGGTGAGAGAGGGGTGAGGGGGAGAGGAAGAGAGACTGCGGTGAGTTGAGCCTGGCCGAGGAAAGGGAAAGTAGAGGAAGTCAAAAGTGTATTAGACAGTATGAAAGATAGCGAAACACATGATGTTATATTGAGGAAGCAGTGCAGATCTGCTCCACGACGGAGGGATGAAAGAGCTCCAGTCTTTGAACTTTTAGGCCACATTCCTGTCAGTTTATATAAAAAAAAAATATGTATAGTACACATTTGCTGGCTCACATTACAAGCACATTTCTGTCATCACTTAAATTTCAGTCTGCTTCTCACACTATGAACTCTAGGGTGATCATACATCCTCTTCTTTCTGGACATGTCCTGGCCAAGATTTTCTAAATTCGCTGAAATGTCCGGGTTTTGGCCTTGTTTTCCTATTGATGTGCTCTCAATAGTCCTCATACATTATAAGCACATGTATTTGCATTGCTTTGACGGTTCTCTGTAGATCCCACTTTCTCACAAGTCATGATTGGTTGATTATGTACAATTCCTGCATGTTATTGATCAAACTACTTTTCAGTCATTACATTAAAAAGAGGACATATGGTCACTCTATGAACTATTTCTTATAGGGAAATCAGAAAATGTGCACTGATAAATCACTTTCAATCTCTTTTAATCACCTTGTATCACTTACGATGCCTATCAGTATCCCACTAAACTTTGCACAAATTTGGTTAATCTGGTAGAAATATACATCAAATAAATAATTAAACAAACAATATAATAATAATAATAATAATAATATACATAAAATGAATCGTATATATGAAATAATGTAATTTTTTTTAATTGAAGTATTATTTAACTCACAACGATGTCCAACTTTAGGATTTATATATATATTTTTAAATAAACATGATCTGTTTATGAAAAAGTTAATACTGAGTAACTTAAATTATAGAAATATTATATATTATACCATTTATTTATTTACATTAGTATTATTATTATTGCTACTTCATTTTCTTTATTGCTAACAGTTCCAAACAAAGGCACAGCAGTAGTCTCTAAATAGTAGTCTCATTCCTGAATGAATCAGCATTTGTGAAATAATTGGTTGAATGAATGATTCAATGACTCACACATAAATAAAGCATCATGTTTCGTTCCTGAGTGGATCATAATTTTTGAACAAATCGGTTTAATAAATGATTCAAATGACTCAGTCAGAGAGACAGTTGATTGTCGCCACCTACTGGCAGAAAGCTGTAACTTGCAGAAATTCCACTAATGAAAGAAGTTTGACTTTTTTTGGCAACACTAGCTCGGGCCGTTGTTTCACAGCTGGAAAAGAAACAGTGAAAACAGAACGAGAACAACAACAAAAACGTCAGCGTTAATGAGTGCCTATGTACCTGCAACTCTAAATGAGTATAAAGACATTTTTATCGCTTATAACTTGTGGAGAGAAAAAGCGCAGACACTGGACAAGGCTGAATCTTTCTAGTGCGCATATGTCCAGTGCCTGTGTTTGTGCACGCTATCAAATGAAGTATTCTTTGAAATATTGTGAGTTCGACTGTGTGCGCACACTAAGTTACGCATAAAAAGCCTAAGTATACTTTGGAGACAACCTGTCTGGCACGCACAAACACGTACGAGTGGAGTGATACAAACAGTGAAAAGTCCCAGCAATGTTAGACTACATCAGCTCTCTTGAAATGCTGCATGTCCAATAAGATTTGAGGTCCGGGAACTAACTGTTCTGTGACTTTAAAAAGATCTTGATTAAATCGCCTACCCTATATGCAGCATACATATTCATGTCTTGTTCTGTTTCACTGTATGATGTACCTCAGGAGTTGCATGAGTGTTCGCTAATATTCGTGCCACAGGAAAGAACCCACTCCCTGCTTGGTGTACATGGAGTGAACGACCACATGATTAGAAGAGTTTTACAGAGAATAAGCTGAAAAGACAGAATTTTGAATTAAACAAAGCCTTTCATGAATGAATGATGCTCCCCTTACACTGTCCACAGTCTGAAATATTTTTCAAATGGAGTAGTGGCATCATCTTCAGACAGAGAATCAAGACTTAGGTGGAAACTTTTACACCATCAGAGGCTTCCTCCCCATCGACTTTAATCTGGTTAATTTATAAGACCATTTTTTTCCAACCCAGAGAGACAGTCATACAAAATTCCACACTGCTGTCAAATAACTTTTTGTGGATTTCAATTTCACATCACCTTCTTATGCTAAAGTTTCAGTATCGAAACCTTACTGAGAAGACAGTCAGTCCCTTTGAAGGGACTGTTGTGCAATACTGTTTCTGTTTATTTATTTATTTATAAAGCACAATTAAAACAACGTAACGTTGACCAGTGTGCTGTACAATCTCTAAATAAAAATTACACAGTATTAACTTTCAGACAAACAATGACCAACAACAACAATAATAAAGTTATAAAAAAGCCTCTTGCTAATTAGTCTGATGAACCAAACGCTAATTCAAGTAAATGCACTTTCAATTTTCGTTTAAAATTACCTAATGACAGAGCCAGTCTGAGATGTAGAGGTAGCTTATTCCAGCGCTTCGGAGCTGCTACTGCAAATGCCCAGTCACCACTCAATTTCAATCTAGTTCTTGGAATGTCTAGGATCATTTGATTTGCTGATCTGAGAGACCTGGGTGGTTTGTATATATGAAGGAGATCCACTAAATATGGTGGGGCCAAATTATGCAATGCTTTATATACAACAATCAATAGTTTAAAATCAATTCTGTACTGCACTGGCAACCACTGAAGTGACGCTAAAAAAAGTGACGCTGTTTTTTACGAGTACCTGTTAAAAGCCTAGCAGCCGCATTTTGAACCAATTGAAGACGATTTAACAATACTTGGCTAATACCAACATACAGTGAGTTACAGTAATCCAGTTTTACAGAAATAAAAGCATGAATAATCCTTTCAAAATCACTGGAGGACAGAAACAGTTTAACCTTTGCTATTGATCTTAAATAGAAGAAACAACATATGACCATGGAGTTGATCTGTTTATCAAATTTCAAAGAACTATCAAATTGGACACCAAGGTTCTTCACCACAGATTTACAGAAGGGAGCTAAATTCCCCAAGTCAAAAGAGTTTTGGGTGTCAGGAGCCCCGAACCAGATTATTTCAGTTTTGCTTTCATTCAAATTCAGATAATTTTGTGACATCCAAGATTTAACTTCATGTAAACAACTCAATAGTGACTCAAAAGAGCTTTTATCCTGTTTCTGCAAAGGTAGATACACCTGAGTGTCATCTGCGTAACAATGAAAAGATACTCCATGCTTATGAAATATAGAACCTAAGGGTAACATATATAATGAAAACAAGACGGGGCCGAGAATGGATCCTTGTGGAACTCCACTAGACAATGGGGCCGTTTTAGAGTAATGTTGACCAAAATGGACTGAAAACGTCCTATTAAAAAGAAAGTATTTTTAAAGAAAGGTTAAAAAAGTTAATGAATAAATTTTGTTTTAATAACATGGCAAATCACCAATAAAATCTAGAATTGAATGTTGCTTTTATTGCTCAAATCAAGCTGTCTTGCATTTATGTTTTCCAGCTAATTATAATAACAGTAATAATATATTATAAATGTTTTCATTAAAGTATAATCTCCATATTGTAATTCATAATATCAGTAAAACATATTTTTTATAGTACAAATGTTATGTACCAACAGTTTTATACAGAATGATTGAAAACTGACACAAGAAGTTACCATTCAGCTTTATACAAACTAATTCAAAACAAAGGACTTGCAAAGGTTTTGAAGCTTCGTGAAGCAATGTATCAAACACACCCATCATCTGATAAAGGTCTTTCAATGTTTCTTTCACATTTTCCAGACTGTGCGACAGTATTGAAGCTTGAAACGTGAGCAGACTAAGCACATATCTTTTTCATCACAAGTTTGTACTCACACTTCTAACGGCCGACTGTCAATCCATGTTAGCTTTTTTCTTGCACAAGGCTTACAAGAGTGAATAAAGCAGCTTTTGTTAGCCCGTACACTAGGTCTATCTGTCTATAAGTAGAAACAGTCTTCAGATTAAATTCATAGACCATTTTGAGTCCTCTTTCACATCAGAGAGACTCAGCAGCAGCTTATAATTTCTCAGCATTGCTATACGGGACTGCATTATATTGATTCTGACATAACTGATATAATTTAGCAAGAAATGGCTTCAGTGATTGCATTGATTGATCATTTAGAGTATGCATCATACTGCCTGCTGTTTATGTATTTCAAACAGTTAGCAAAAAAAAAAAAGCGCATCGGATTTGGACTAACAAAACTGTGCTGCAAATATTCTTGCCAAAAAACGTGCAAGAGGTTTTCACCGCTCCAACCATATGGACGTTTTTAGCTCTGACCCCCAGACTGCGGGTCGATGAGAGGCCCTCATTACTAAAGACAAGTCATAATGGTCAAGTCAACTTCTCAGACCTCATTAACGCATTGCCAGATAGGCTCAATTAAAAATATGGTGACTCCACAGCTCTGTGGCTGACAGCGAGTGTGGCTTCCTACCATGACAACCATTAGACCGAATCTAAAACAAGGACCCTCAAAATCACGGCGAGCACTGACAGCAGTCACACTCTCGGGTCCGTTCATTGTTCAGATTTCTCTCCATAATACGATCTCAGCACATCTTCTGACGGCTTCCACAGGTTCATGTATCATTTATGAAATGAGACTTGCAGCGAGAGAGGAAAGGTACACGTTGAGGTTTGAATGAACATGCGGCTTTTCTAGAAGCTTCTCTCGTTTTGTCAGTGTCACTGCTGCCTGTCTTACACCTTATTTACACCCATATTCTCACCTTCGATTTGAAACACTCGCATAACGAGCATTCAAGTGCAGGCTGGGATCTTCAGACACGGGTTTGAATCCCTCTAGCTCTGTGTAAAACACATCTACCATGCGCATTATTAGCCTTGTGCTCGTGCTAGGTTTTATGGTGGGTCACCACAAGCATGATTCTTACGAGAGGTTATTTTTAGCAAGCAGAGCCAACTACAATATCTGTAACTCCAGCTGTCAACTTTAAACAAACCAAGCTGTGCGTATGTGTCCAGTGCCTTTTAAAATAAGAAGAATATGAACAAAGAAAACAATAGACATGATGGATGATGCAGAGAGGGTAATTATTTAAAACGCAGCAGCCAAAGCAAAGGGCTGCCAAAGTGTGATAATTCTCATTCGATTGAGGCTAAATTTTGTAAATGTGGTGGACAAAATATGTTGAGGGAAACACACAGAAGTTATATTATTAATTACTGTACCAGCCATGTTTTTCTCTTGATTTTCTTCTCTCCCAAACATGACAAAACAGTAGTTTTGAATCTGAAGTGAAGTGACGTGTGGCCAAGTATGGTGACCCATACTCAGAATTTGTGCTCTGCATTTAACCCATTCAAGTACACACACACACACACTCCGTGAACACACACCAGGAGCAGTGGGCAGCCATATTTGCTGCGGAGCCCGGGGAGCAGTTGGGGGTTCGGTGCCTTGCTCAAGGGTCTCACCTCAATCGTGGTATTGAGGGTGGAAGAGATCGCTGGTTATTCTCTCCCCCCACTGACAATTCCTGCCGGACTTGAGACTCGAACCTGCAACCTTCGGGTTACAAGTCTGACTCTCTAACCATTAGGCCACGACTGCCAGAATCGTATGATTAAAAAAAAGGGAGTAGAAACAGTTTTCTCTCAGAAATTGGTAGTAAAGTTGGTAGTAAAGTTTGCAAATAATTACAAAGCAACGGCAAGTAATTGAATTAAACATGAAATTTTGAAGTAGAAAGACTGAAATAGTATTTTCTGGTAAATCTTTTATTTACAACTTAAAAAAAAAATACAGTTTACTTTTGGATTCCCACTAAAACAAAATGTGAAGGAGTAGCTAGTTAAACTTAGTAATGCTAACTTTTCACTAGCATGACCGTAGCTCATGTTTTCAGTAGCTAGTTTTTAAATGATTTGCAGCGTAGCATAACAGGCGCAAGATGAGTTGGTCCAATTAAATTGACTGAATATCAGTTTCATAAAATATTCACTGATTCATTTAAATCCCTACTTTTTTACACTTTTTGCCTTAAAATGTTTAGTATAATGCTTCTGGTCATCATTATGATTTATAGTTTTAGTAGTTGCATTTAGTGTAAATCGATCTGTTCAATTTTGATACTTTTAAGATTTTCTTGTGCCAGATAAGTGACTAAAAATAAAATTATACTGTATAATATTTAAAATATGTATATTCATTTATAATCATACTTTTCTAAAATGTCCTGTCTTTAATATGAAGTGCTGTGCACTTTGTTTTAGTGAACTGTTCGTTTGGATGACGCATGTAAATTAATCAATTCAAAAAGAGACAACTTAAAGTAGCTTCCCTTAACACTGAAATGCTATTATATTGTGCTATTAATTAATAAAAAAAAAAGTTTTATTTAGCCAAGGAATACAGCATAACCTCCATATTTGTCATGTAAATGTGGTGAGTGAGTGTATCAGAACACAAATACATGACATAAAGAACGAGAGAGAGCGAGAGAGAGAGAGAGAAGCGTGAAGCTTGCCTATTTCAAGGTGTTGTTGAATGTATATGTAGTGTGAGTGTCTAACTCAGACGGACAGATTGAGGTCGTTCATCCCATGTTTGAAATTAATATAGAAGCAGACAAAGATAGAAAGAGAAACATACAAATGGCAGGCAAAGGAAAATGACAGGTTGGAGAAAAAGAGAATATGGTAGAGTGAATCAGAGAGACATGAATGAATTAAGGGGTCAATGTTTGAATGGTTAGCATGGTCTATTTAGTGCTGGTAGGTAACCTCAACATCTGGGGCACCAAGACTGTACATCTGTGATGGCAAAGCTGAATTTTCGGCACCCATTGCTCCAGTCTTCAGTGTCAGGTGATCCTTCAGAAATCATTCTAATATGCTGATTTGCTGCTCAAGAAACATTCCTGATTATTATTAATGTTGAAAACAGTTGTGCTGCTTAATATTTGTCTGGAAAATGATATTTTCAGGATTATTTGATGAGTTAAAAGTTCAAAAGAATGGGAAAGTTTTAATTGACAGAAATCTTTATAAAAGTCTTTACTGTTTTAATGTGTGGCTGAATAAAAATAATAATTAAAAGTTTTGAAACATAATTTGAACAGTAGTATAGCAGAGCAACTGCTATTGGAATGAATGTGAATGCTATTAGCTAGCTCTCTTCAGATATTATAGACTTTCCTTAGAGTAAATAGAGAGAGGGAAAAATGGAAACCAAAAATTCGTGGGATAAAAGGAAATTAATCGGCAAAGAAGGTCCTTTAAAGATACAGTAAAGCGGAGCTGAGTGGCTGAAGTGGGGCTGGATGTGGAAGCGGCGGTTTGTATGAGAGGCGAGGTGAGGCCTTTCTTCCACATCACAGAAGAGTTGTAGCGAGGACGGCGAACGGCTATTTGTACAGCGGCAGGTGCGGGGACTAAATTAAAGCACACAAAGAAAGAAGGGACCTGCCAGTGCAGCGCTTCCTCTGAAAGATGAAAGGGAAAAATGGTGTCTTCCCGAAAGAGGAAATATGACTTGCCAGAGCGAATACATGCTGACTCCCATTCGCTGTCAGATTGTGTAGATTCCACCATCCAGAATCCTCTGCAGCGGTGCGTGTACCCTGCTGATAGCGCTAGCGGCGAGAACTCTAAGTGTGTTTCTGTAGAGATGCCCCCATTATTTAAACAGAGCCGGTATAATGAGTGGAGTGAGAGGTAGAGAGAGAAATGACACTAGAACTTGGAGAAAGAGCTGGTGGGTGTTTAACTGAAGTCATGCTGTTGGCTTATCACATGTGATCATACATTCTCACTTACACCACACTCCAAAACATTCCCACTTTTTGAGCACATCCAAGAACAAACCTTCTACTCTGGTGATGATAAATGTACCATGATAACCATAGTTTCTACCAAAATACTAGTCTCAGCTTCAGACAGACCACCCACTTCACTGACCATCTGAACCATATTGCACTATTTGGCATATGTTTTTAGCCATCGAAGGTAAACTATAATTTTGTCAGTTCATGCATTCCCTTATCATCCTTTTTGCTGTTTTCCAGTCTATTCTTGTGGATAAACAACACGCAAACACTAAACAGAGCAAGAACCTGCAATGTGAACTGGACCTTGTGCTAAAAATCAAAAGTCTGGCTACATGAATACCAAAATCCAGTCTAAAATGTAAATTTCTTATTTGGCTAACCTTCTGGCAAGGTTCAATGTTAACAGAATGTTTATTCAAAGTTATCTGGTCTTTCATAATGTTCTCAAAACGTTGACATAAAAGCATTATTAATTATATATACCTCATATACCTCAAACGTTTTAGTTGGACATTTGACTAACATTTTTTAAATGTTACTACTTGTTTCAGAATATTTAGAGAACATTCAAAAGTAGCATTCCTATAAAGTTTGAAAATGATAAAATGGAATGTTTGCATGAAAAAAAAAAAACGTTTGGACGTTTTGAAGGTTCAGAGAACATTCAGAAATTGTGTTTTCATAACTTAATGAGAACATTAGTAAATGTCAGAACACACACAC
>NW_015646165.1:1488893-1490858 GCF_001515625.1 Sinocyclocheilus rhinocerous | reverse complement strand
TACGGTGTATATATATATATATATATATATATATATATATTTTTTTTTTTTAAATTTTTTTTTTTACTAAAATACATTTATGCATTTGGCAGACATTTTTATCAATAGCCATTTGTATACATTTTATCAGTTCAGTGCAAGCAATAACTGTGGAAACTGATATTTTGAGAGTACATTTATACCTGTAAACTCGAATCACACCAAGCCTTACAAAAATGTACCATGGAAGCCATAGTTTCCACCAAAATACCAGTTACCACAGCTGCTGCTACTGGACTGCTAAAATATATATCTTGAATGCAATGTAAGTTGTGTATATACCGTATATCTTCCATGTACACTGAACACATTGTTCTATGTGTAAAAAAGTAAATATGTTATAACGAGTCATATAAAAAAATAAATGTGCTATAGGGAAGCTTGAGGACTAAGCCATTTTTATCAGATAAAAACTAAAAACTAAATAAATAAATACAAATAAAAATCACAAAGTTAGAACTTTAGTTTTTATATGTCTGGAGCTCCGCTTCCCTTTTTTCCCCCTTCTTCTTTTTTTAAATGTCCGAGTCAACCAAAGGTTACAGATAATGATGTTTCCATGCCATCCTCAGCTATCCATCTTATGGTCATAGCTCACCACACCTGAAAAAAAGACAAAAGAAACCAATAGAAAGAAGCTGTCAAATACCCAATGTCACAGATCCTTTGAGTCTCACTTCACAAGACCTGTGTACTGGGGAAAAATCGGCGTCTGGAATTCCAATGCACTTGTTTGGAGCAAAAATAAACAGAAGGTGAAAAGGCCACGTTCGCTTCAGTTTCTGTTGATTTTGAAAGCGCATTTATTCCTTATACAATACGATTGGGAGACCAAGAGTCACATTAAAGAGCTATTAATGCAGTTGTGTAATGGTTAACTCTCGACTCCTGTGTGTGTGATACATGCATGATGTTCTCTCGCTGTCATAGTCTTTCCGTCTCTCCTTCTTTCTCATGCACAAGGTAATGCCACTGTCAGGGCGTTTAATGCATGCATCATGGCACTAATTTGCTCGTCCATAATAAATGAGAGCACTCACGTTCTCTTCTCTGTGTAGTACAGTAGTGAACTTGAGCTCAATGCATCATGGGCAGTCAGGGGAGAGGAGCCTGCCTCACCAGTACTCACTGGAGAACCGCGGCCACAGGGCCCCCAGCGGCCCCCATACCGGCAGCAGCGGCGTCCGCCTGCCCTACATTGTATGTCCTCTCATTATCCCAGGGCTTATTCATCACTATATGGCAGGGACGCCCAGTGGGACAGGAAGATCACTGCGAACCGAGGACAGAACGTCCTCTAGTAAAGGACTCATATGTGCAGTGATTTTGCGCCTAATAGATGGTCGTACGTTGATAAATATCAGTTCTCCTCTGTCGAGTGGAGGCGAGTTTTGATGATCCGTGAAAGCGTCAAACTTTTCGTCAATGTGTTGAAAAAATGTGACAGTGAGGGACAGTTGCTGTACATATGCACTTTAAAGTACAGGAACAGGAGTGTGAAATAATAACACTGTTATTTCGGGAAAGCTGACCTGTTTTAAAATACAGAAATCATTACTTTAAATAGTAATGCAAGCGCATATGATCTCTAAGCATGCACCTGAATCACTCAAACTTGCTCATTAGCCTCCCATTAGCAACCCATTTTGCACTGTAATATGATATTTCTGAGTGAAACGGGATATTTAGTGAGAAAATATGTTACTTAACACAACATATTGTTATTATTATTATGAAAATAATATTTATTTTGATTTCGAAAGCATGAAAATATCAGCATTACTGTTCTGTAATGCAACTGTGTAGGGGTATTTTTGAGTTGAAAATGTATTAAAAATAGCAAATAAAAGATGTAAAATCTAATGTTTTTAATATTGTACATATTTGAAATAAACACACACACACACACACACACACACACACATA
>NW_015646165.1:1480179-1488861 GCF_001515625.1 Sinocyclocheilus rhinocerous | reverse complement strand
ACACACACACACACATATATATATATATATATATATATATATATATATAAATTTGAGTTAATATATTAAATATATATTTATAAATCTAAATAAAAACATATTAATAAAAATAAAATAATAAAATATAAATACAAATACAAAACTGAGGTGAAAAGTGTGGTGAGGGGGTATCTATTGAGCAAACTGGGAGTTTCTACATGTTTTTATCTGAATGCATGAGGTCCAGTGGTGTTGAAGATATCTTTGACGTTTATGTGATATGAGATCAGTAGTTGCATGTTTGTTTTAAAAAACAAATGCCTTGTCCATCTTGAAAGTGAACATAATCATGAACTAGCTCAAACTAGCATGTTAGCCTCCTTAAAGTCAGCATGAATTGGTGTCACAAACCATATGATGAATTTCTGAGAGAAACAGGATATTCAATAAGAAAAGATGTACAAACTAGAATGGAGCCAGACCTAGTTTGCTAAAACAGAAGAAGAAAAAATCCAGTAAGAAATTAAATAAGGCCAATTTTCATTTCACGTTGACTTCAAATCAAAGTTCAGAGTTATTTGAAAACTGCATGATAGAATGGAAGCGCTACAGTCAAAATACTTTGCATTTATCATTTTCCACCTATTGTTAAAGGCCCTTGAAACTAATCAGACTGGCCAGGTCTGTTTGATTTGGATCATATAGGTTTTAAGGCAATTGCCCTCTAAGTTTACTGTAACCGTAGGAGATCAATGATTTGGTTATTGGCAAACTACCTAGATTCCCTTTGGGCTAACCTAGTCCAGTGGAATGAAGCCGAGTGATATTTTATTGATATTTTTTTTCAACACACTACTATCCCATAGGCTTTTGAGTCACCTTATGCATCTCATTTTCTACTTATAAATAAGAGATGAAAATGAATTGAAAACTAGTTGCAGATTCAAATTAAAATTTCAAGGGAATCTGTGGGCCAGACATGGGTCTAAATGATAGCGGCATGTTTATTTAGCTTTTTTGTTAATTATGCATGCAGTGTTGACAGAACTTCTCAAAAACTGCATCATCTGAGTTAGATCACATTTAAAAGTCATAAAATCACATAAAATCCTTATCCTCACCTCTACAACAGCATGGACATTAGAAATATATGCCTACTCAAACTGACCGAATGTCAAATGTGAATTCCCAGAGATCATGTAATATGTTACATAATGTTTGTTTAGATTTAAATAATCTCACAATGGACTATAAACAGGACGTTTACACCTTTATAGCGGGAAGTCTTGTTTGCAGTTCACAGACACACACTGGCAGGGCCTCTGGTTTATCCTCAGCAATCCTTGCACGTGGCATTTGGAAAGCAACAACTGTGAATTGTTCTTATTTTTAAACCTTGCTTGTGGCCTATTGAGAAACATTTTGTCACGTAATGTTTGAAAGAATTGCATTTTATTTAGTTTGCATCTACCTATGAGCATAGTTGACATTATTAGTTAACAAGTTATTAATTGAATTAGGTATTATAAGTAGCAAAAACTGTACTATGTTAAAATTTAATAATTTAATATAATATATATATAAAGGACTTTTATGAGAAGTACTTCCTGAGGTGAAAGGTCATGTGTGGTGAGGGAGTATCTACTGAGCAAACTGTAAGTTTCTACATGTGTTTGTCTAAATATATATGTTTTTAATTTTAATTGTGAAATGGCAGTGATGCCAACAGTGGTGTTGATGATTTCTTTGACATGAGATCATGTCAGCATGTTAGTAGCTAGTAGCTATTAGGTGTAAGACATCAACAAAATAGCAGCCTATGGTAAAGCATACATATTTAATCCTACGCCTATACAGTTAGCATGACCTTGTATAAAATGAGAAAGAATATAATGAATATCGCACAGTAGGTGTAATATATTATTGATGAGATTCATTTTCAACAAGAAAAAAACAGATGGAAATGTCACTGCAATTATAGAACAACCCAATTGTGTTTTTAACATAAATACTTCATATTTGACTTAATATCTTAGTGTGTATGTGGGTTATTGATTGTTACAAGAAAATAAGAAAAATAGCTATTAATATGTGATTGTTGTAAATCAAACAGAGAACTTTTGCAACTATCAAAAAACTGGGGAAAGCCATAACATACTAAGGTTAGAGAACTGTATGGCATTTGAAAGGTTTTTGGTTGGTGGTTGTGCAGTGTTCTCATTAAGTTATGAAAACTTGGTCTGGTAACTTAAAATTATGCAGGTTCAAATCCAGCCTGGCACCTTAAGTTACTTGTGCTAGATACCCGTTGTTTTGCTGTTTTTAATTTTAAAGATGTGTGTTTTTTTATTATGTTATATCCATCAGGGTGCTGTTTATAACTGGTGTAGAATTCAGTGGTTTATACCATAGAAAACACTGCAAGTTTCTGCAAGGACTTTTCTGTTTGTTAGAACCAAAACAAAAGTCATATTTTTAACATGTCAGTAGTAAGTTATTATTTGATACCAATCAATTATTATTAAGAGAGCAATCTTCTTTTCTCTTGGGATCAGTTTGGTGTTGCCAGAAGTGATGACGTTTGATTCAGCCAGTGAGAGTGTTATTAACTCAGTAATCTGACCGATTGATATCGCATGAGATTGATGCAGGCCAGTTTGCAAATCGGTTCTATTGATTCATTAAAAACAATCACTTTAAAGAACAATTTAAACTTGTGAATCTGACAGTCATTAGCTCTGTGGCATCAGATAGCTTGTAGAAATCCAAATTATAGCTTCTGCAGTATATGTGTATTTGTATGAGATCTAATGCAAGTCTTATTTTGCAACTGCCTATGTTTAGCTAACAGATTTATTCTTTTTTTTTTTTCAGTTCAAGAGCATGTAAAGATACTGAATTTCTACTATGTTTTTATAGCTTTTTATAGATATTAAAATGTGTCTGTCTTGAAAGTCGCAGTCTTTTTTTATATAGAGGATATGTTTCCATTTCTAAGGAGACAGAGACAGATGATGTGTTAAGGGAAGCCCCTGGGAATGAGACATCAATAATATGTTGAAACACGAAAAGCTTTGCTTGTTTTAAAGGATTACAAACTACTGCCTCGTGTTAACTCTATTTTATGTGGTTGTAACAATGCCATGAATCTAATATTGAGCTCATTTTGTAAAAATGCATCTCTTGAAGCTGTGTCATGGTAACTTGCCATTATGACTCATTGGGCGTTCACACTTTGATTACCGAGTTTCTGTGCCGTTGGTTGCTTTTGTTCATACTCTACTGCTAAATCTAAAGTTATCAGGCAGTGGATCACTATCTGCGCTCTGATTTTGCAATCTATGCATGGAGAGCAGTCTCTATTGTTCATGTTGTCTCAGATTTCCAGCTCTCACAAAAAAATTTATATTAAGAAATGTTAGCACTTATGTGCTTAATGTGCAGTGAGAAAGTCAGAAGTTGTGTCCCAAATGACACACTATGAACTTATATTATGCACTATGTACGCTACTGTGTTGTGCATGACCTTTATAGTATTATTTTGTCATTTGGCTTCAGAGTTCAGGAAAGCTACAACAGTTGAGTGTATTAAAGGGCCAGTCACACTACACTTCCATTCATATACATGTGAATTTGGACAGGAAACACGCGAAATCATGCGAATTTTGCTGCATTCGAAAGTTCAAGTTTGGTGAACTTTGACCTGTGAATCACATGAACACGTGTGACCAGTAGAAGTTTGGCATGACCTTTAAGCTGAATTAAAAGAAAGTTAACTTTAAATCTGCAAAATTGCTGCATTGCTGTAAAGTGGAGTAGATTGCATCT
This sequence comes from Sinocyclocheilus rhinocerous, assembly GCF_001515625.1. NCBI lineage: Eukaryota > Metazoa > Chordata > Actinopteri > Cypriniformes > Cyprinidae > Sinocyclocheilus > Sinocyclocheilus rhinocerous. Next base: position 1,485,054 of record NW_015646165.1, on the reverse strand, counting down.
TTTTACATTTTGAAAGTATTATATGTTAAATAATGTTTTAAAAAAAAAAAGAAGCTACAGAGAATGGTGTGGTGTCATATTACAACTGTCACGGAGTTCGTAGAAATTTTGCATGCTCAAAGTCTAGTGTGAATGACTTATGTGTCTAGCATTACACACATCATTTGTTTGGTTAAATAAAGAGCAAATTAGACGATTTTCAACCAGCTTGGTATTGTTACATTGTTGGTAGTATAAGTAAATGAACAATGTGTATTATTTATTTGTCAGTAAAACTCTGCGGAATGACATAAAATGCGTCATCAGGTGGACTTTTGACAGCTTCCGGACTTTTGTGAAAACTTGTGAATACTTCAGGATTTTTGTATCCTTGCCATTATGACTCATTGGGCGTTCACACTTTGATTACCGAGTTTCTGTGCCGTTGGTTGTTTTTGTTCATACTCTACTGCTAAATCCAAAGTTCTATGCATTTCTACTGCATAGATAGACAATTTTTTATAACAAAAAAAAAAAAAAAACTTGTCAGCATTGATATTACCTCTTTAAGCACTGTTCTTGGGTAATTAAAGTGTTTTTATTTTTTTTATATATTTTTTAACAAATCACTATTTAAGCTACAGAATGGTGTAGAATACTGCATACCTGCGAATAATGACGCACCTACAGTAATTCTTTTTTTTTTAATGAGAGTTGGTGATTTGAGGCAAAATGCAACAGTAAAAGATGAAAATGAGCAGTGATACAATGCAGTAACAAATGGAGCAGAGACGCTAAATCTCACGTAGTATGCATACTGTGCACAATATACAAATTTTACTGCAGTGTGCTTAACCTATTTCAAGTTTAGTAAATTAATTTCAAGTAATTAGATGCATGATTTTTTAAAACTTGATTTATGAATTGATTTATATTTTTTATACAAATTTGAATTGAAAATGCAAAATAGCCCTTATTTTCAAGAACATGGTGCCACTCACATGCAACACGATGAGGTCGGAAGACAACAATATTGCATTGACTTTTCTGAAATGCTGATTGTGGAATAATGACTGCAATCACAGTAGATTTTTTTTTTTAAAGAATAAGAGGCATTATACTGCTAATTCTAAGCTAGTATTCCATTCTGAACATTTATAGGGTTATATTCTAGACCTACCAATCTTTCTGAAAGCTTGTTTTGACTTTGACCCTACTGTTGTTCAGTGGTGGAGGTAACGAATTACAACTACTCACGTTACTGTAATTAAGTAGTTTTTTCGGGTACTTGTACTTTTGAGTATATTTTTAAAGCTGTACTTTTACTTGTACTTAAATACAAATTAAACAAAATAATCTACATCGTTATTTTTAAATCGTAGTTCGTTACTGAGTACGCCCACAATTTGAATTAATATACAAACCTTTGACGGCACTTCAGTAGCCAATAAAGATACCCGACCGTAAACGGACCAATAGAAGCCCTGATATCTAAACCGGGAAAAGCCGCCGCTGCAGCAGGTTTGGAAGAGCTGTGCTGGCTACAGAGAGACTTGACAATTTATGGGAGAGTCCTGCTGACTAAGGCTGAGGGCATTTCACGCCTAGTTTATCCTGCTTTTTCCCATTACGTTGATCAAAAAACTATTAAAATGATTAACTCTCTGCTATTCCGCTTTATTTGGAAAAATAAGACAGAATGTGTTCAAAGGAAATCTATGATAAGAAATTATAAAGAGGGTGGTCTTAATGCTTTAGATTTTAATAGGCCTATCATTAACCAGACTTTTAAAATTAACTGGATCAAGAATTGTTTATCTAATAATGAGTTACCCTGGTTTTGGATCCCTAACCTATTATTTGCTATTGACTGTTCAAATGCGGAGTTTTGCGCATCGTGTGTGTGTGTGTGTGTGTGTGTGTGTGTGCGCGTGCGAGCGAGCGCGTGTGTGAGAGAGAGAGAGAGAGAGAGAGACAGCATCACATCACATCACAGTAGAGTCAGCTGTCTTAACCGCGGCTTGTGTACTGCATCATTACTGTGTCTGTTCCCCTTTCGGACTTGAACTGATGGTAAAACTAATGACATTATTTACTGTCTTTACATTTATTTTGAAAGATGAAGCTCGCGATTATGGTAAGGGGCGTTACATTTCCGACGAGTCCTCGCGGTGTTCGGCCAATCACAATGCACTGGGTCAGCTGGCCAATCAGAGCAGACTGCACTTGTCGGAAGGAGGGACTTTGTAGAAAACGAAACGTTTGAGAGAGGCGGGGCATAGAGGACCTACAATAATGTACAGTATTTGAAAAATAATGTGTTTTTTGAACATTAAAGCATGCCAACATATTCTGTTACACCAAATACACAAAAGAATGATCTTTAAAAAAGCATCATATGACCCCTTTAAAAAATGCTGTTAATTCTTATTTAATTGTGTATGTACACTGGTTCTTCAACAGAACTGAGGAGTAACTAAAAATAGTGTTACTAACTAAACTACATTTTCATTAGTGTGAGAGTAGTTCAGTAACATAACTCTTACTTGCTGGAAAGTCAGATTCATTGATAGTGAATCAGTTCATCCTAAATGGCCCTCATTTTTATAGTGCTGTAAAGTCAGATTCATTTAAGTGAACTTGTTCATCCACGGTCTTCTCTCTCTTATTTAGTGTTGGAACATCTGATTTATTCCAGTGAGTCAGTTCATTAAATGGTCCTCAGTTTCGTAGCACTGTAAATTCTGGCTCATTTTAGTGAAACAGTTCATCTTTAACAGTCCTCACTTTCGTAGTGCTGTAAAGTCTGAATGATTCTACTGAACTAAATGGTGATTCATTCTGTTTCTTTCTAGTGAATCAGTTCATCCTAAATTGTCCTCACTTAGTGAAAACTGTCCTCTCTCTCTCTTATTTGTTCACTCAGGTCTCTTGGTTTCTGCTTAAGTTTGTTCCTGTCTCCCTGATCAGCTGTTTATTCATTCAAAACCCCTTTAAAAAAAAAACAAAAAAAACAATTTGTTGAGCCAAAAATCGATCTGATTAAAATTATAAATGACATCATGATTATTTAAAAACACATTGGCTACACCATAAAAAGCCTACTTTTTCAAAAGAGCAGCTTTAATGTACTTTCACTACTTTAAATTATGACAAGTTGCAGTTTCAGACTATCTTCACTTTAACGATGATCTTATGTAAATGAATATTCCAGTTATAGAACATAATAAAATGATAAATCAACATCTGAAATTATAAGTAGATGAATTTTTCTTATTTTTATTACTGACCAACCATTGCAATTAACAATCATCTACTGCATTTTTTAGCATGAATGGAAAAAAACACACACGGTTAAAAAAAAAACCAAGCTCAGCCTTTTCCCTCATTGTATCTGCTGAGAGAGAAATATGAGATAAAGCATGTTATATCCTCTCACTTTTCCACGTTGCTTGCTGTTTGTTAACAATGAATTATTCTCTGCTTCTTAGAGATCTATGAAGTCTAAAAACATCATTAATATAAAATTGAAATACATATTAAGCAATGAAAATTTAATTTTCACACATGACAAGTAAAACAATGTTCAGCATCTGATTTATCTGATTTAAATACAAGAATGCTTGTAATTGCCGTTTGCCCACAATATGTTCATTTTTGGTTTTGGAAAGAAAGTTTTGGTTTGCTCGGAATTTTTTTGACAACATTTGAAAGTACTAGAGAAAAGATATATTAAGCTCAACTTTTCTCTTCAACAATAAAGCTACAGATCTGCTAATTAGCCTGAATGAGTAAAACTTGTGAAAATGAAGACAAATTTCTAAGTAAATAAATCATCCACTTAGACAAGACCACCTCTAGTCATGTCTGAATTGGAATGAACTTCATATTATACTAACATAACGTATGAAAGAGCCCTGTGTGCGCTCAACTCGATTAAATTAAAGCTGCAGCTCCATGTCTGTGACCTTCATGAGACCTGCAGTGTTTACTGAGCATTTGATGACTAATGATCTGTAAGGACTGCGACCTTTAATAAAAATAGCCAAACAACTGGCAGTAATAATACATAAAAGAACAAGAAATGTCTTGTTACTGTATTATTATACTGTTATTATTTCAAAGCAATGTAAAAAAAAAGTGATGAGGTTTTGTTCTGACTAGGCTTAAATCTATAGAATATTAATATTAACATGACATTTAAATTGGTTATTGGCTGTAAGTGAAATGCACCAGAAAGTCTTTCATCAATCAAAGATGGAACTTTAATTTCTTTACAATGTAAGTTTATGCTAGAAATGTTTTGGAATGGGATATTTGTCTGATTTGTACATATAAATATCCTAGTCTGCCTAACTGCATCACTACATTGTACAGTCATTACAGGTCAAAGCCATCTGATGTTCCATTTATCTAAATAAACAACATATATGGCTCTTAAATCACTGCCTATAAAAAAATCAGTGTTGTCATATTTTCGAATACCACTGAATTGAGGTCATTTGTTTTATAATTTTATTACTGACTGTGTACTTGACCTTTTTTTGTAAATTCAATTCAGTTTGAAATCAAATTTGAAATCATGCTTGCTTTTGCTGTAAGCTTTTGCAACAAAGTTACCCTATTTTAAAGACACAAATACATAGAATGAGCAAATGTTTAAGATTGAGATTTTTGTAATGTAATTGATCAATGTTTATATGTATGTACATAAAAGCCTACATTAAAATCTGTTCATCATATAAAGCGAATGTGTCTTTTTAGAAGACTTGGATTAAACCACTTAAAGCTTGAAATAATGATTTCCTTGGGGAAAAAAAAAAAATTGAGATATTAAAATATCTATATGGCAGTATACAGTATGTGTTAGTTTTGCCAGTGGTATTGAAAATGATT
>NW_015646165.1:1476961-1479993 GCF_001515625.1 Sinocyclocheilus rhinocerous | reverse complement strand
CAGCTGGCCAATCAGAGCAGATTGCGCTTGTCGGAAGGAGGGACTTTGTTGAAAACGATGTGTTTGAGAGAGGCGGGGCATATATGACCTACAATAATGTACAGTATTTGAAAAATACTGGTTTTTTGAACATTAAAGCATGTCAACATATTCTGTTACACCAAATACACCAAATAATGATCTTTAAAAAAGCATCATATGACCCCTTTAAGAATATGTCAAATCCTTCTAAAACTTTTAACATTCTTGAGTCTATTGTAAGCTATCTTTAAACGACTTTCTTTTCTTTCTTTTTTTTTTTCTTCTTTATCATTGGAATATTTTGTTAATTTGTGTAGCTTGTCTAACTTCATGCGATGATGTCCGTTTGCCCCCTGTTACTTCATAACTGTTGTTATTCTTTCAATTGCAATAATAATAAAAAAAAGGTTTGGAAGAGCTGACCAGAGAGTGAGGGAGCTCCGCGTAATTTATGGACTCAAAGTTTAGAGAAACGAACTACATGGTAGTGTTATCATAAATATCTATATTTTGATACCGATACTTGGGGAAAAAAAAAAAATTGAGATATTAAAATATCTATATGGCAGTATACAGTATGTGTTAGTTTTGCCAATGGTATTGAAAATGATTCGTCAATCGTCATGAAATCAAAAATTACTTACTTTTTTAGTGCACATTACTAGTCTTGTGGTGAACAATTAAACCGTGGATGTCAATACACCGGGGGGAAAAAAATGTCTGACGTCGTAATCTTTAATCCAAAACTGAAAATGTTGCTTCCTCTCTGGAATGGCATTCTGGCTCTGATGACGTCAGTTTGACAGCTTGGGGAGAATCCTCTTGTTAAGTATGACGTAAGGACTGCTGTTTCCGGGTCCATGCCTCTACTTATTTCACTTGAGAATACTATCTCAGCAGCCATTTATGAGCACTATTTAATTAATATTACATATTTAAGCTAAGCATTTAAAAATTTGCTGTGTGTAGCTTGTCTAACTTCGTGCGATGATGTCCGTTTGCCCCCTGTTACTTCATAACTGTTGTTATTCTTTCAATTGCAATAATAATAAAAAAAAGGTTTGGAAGAGCTGACCAGAGAGTGAGGGAGCTCCGCGTAATTTATGGACTCAAAGTTTAGAGAAACGAACTACATGGTAGTGTTATCATAAATATCTATATTTTGATACCGATACTGAAATATCTGACACGGTTCCATTACTAATTTTCCACAGTATCTACCGTATATAGCACACACCAATACATTCTGCATCTCTCTTTCCTCTCTGACAGTAGTGAGTTTGACACGCATCCGCCTCCTGTCAATTACAGAGTCTGAATATCCGCACGGGATTGGAGGTATTCCGCATAATTTTAATCATTCCCGCGCAAATGTGGCGAGCACTTTATTGTAACATGAGAACACAGTCATGTAATCACAGAAAACTCGATGCGAGCTCTCAAATATGCCTAACTTATACAAATGAACTGCCTGTCCTCTCACTCCGATATTGCTATTTCACTTGAGAATACTATCTCAGCAGCCATTTATGAGCACTATTTAATTAATATTACATATTTAAGCTAAGCATTTAAAAATTTGCTGTGCACACTACAGTCTCCGTCCTCACAGTGTCTCAGACACTAATATTTTAGCTAAATCACTGTCTGGCCATCTGGGATTTCAGTATGGAGATAAAGAATGATGTTTTTTGGGGGGCGTCTGGCAGAGCGTTAGGACCCAGAAGCGGTAATGTCAGACGTAACAAGCAGATATTCTTAACCACTCCTGTCCAACCGTGAATCTGCTATGAGCAAGAGGTGGAGTGGAGGTGCAACACAATAAAGCCTCGCCCTTTATTCAATATTCCGTTTCACTTGGGTTAAGGCTAGAAGGGATACATATGGCGCTACTGGGCATGTGCACAAACATACAGTGTAATTTTTGTCACACTGTACAACAATAATTAATATTTCTAATTCACGTACTTTGTCAATAAAATAAAAGTGGGTTTTGTTCAAAGTAGCTATTATCCACGTAGGTCTTTGATGTGAATGAATATTTTTTGGTAATTCATTAAATATCGCCAGCTAAAAAGTAACTAGTAACTAGTACTCGGAGTAGTTTTTGATAAGAGTACTTTTTACTTTTACTTAAGTACTGTTTTGGCACCAGTACTTTTACTTGTAATTGAGTATTATTTCAGCAATGTAACAGTACGTGTACTTAAGTACAAATTTTCAGTACTCTTTCCACCACTGCTGTTATTAATAGTTGTTGAAGGGAATGGTTTCACTATTCTGGTTTTAAAGTGGTTTTATGTGAATAGCTTTGAGTTTGGGCAGATGAAGGAAGCAGTTTGACATCTGTGAAATTAACAGCTTCTGGCTCTCACTGACAACTTGTTCCTCATTAAAGGAATGAAGGTACAGCTCAAAACTTTGTGAAATTTGGAGGATGAGGATATTTCCCAGTTCAGAAAGGAAGACCAGTTACAGAATTCTGTGGTTACGGACTGAATGCTAAAGGTACAGTACCTACCACAAACCCACTTAATAGTGAATGAATCGCATTCAAGGTCATATCAGCTATATAAACCCCACTTAGTGATATATAAAATTAAATAATAAAAAAGCATCTCACACTCGCTTATACGACATGCATACATATGCAACATAATTGCATAGTGACAGTGTTTATTTTTTAAACAGTTTCTGCTATAATATAAAAAACCTTCTACATATTTAAAGGGGTCATATGATGCAATTTCAAGTTTTCCTTTCTGCAGTGTAGGGTAGCGCTTGTTGTTTGTCATTTCTCCGATCACAAATGCAGACAGGGTTTTATGTTTACGCGACGCGATACACAACGCAACGCGTAAAAAGATACTATAAGTCATTATAATAAGTAATTATGTCCCCACTTGATGCCTCGTTTGTAATGGGTTTTATTGGTTTTGTCTCGTCGCGCCGGGACCCGGCATCACAGTATGGTAAGGGCCGTAACATTTCCGTCACACGCTTGAGGTATT
>NW_015646165.1:1473690-1476716 GCF_001515625.1 Sinocyclocheilus rhinocerous | reverse complement strand
GCTTTTCAGACCGATGAGTTTTGTAAAAATCGACGCGTTTCAGAAAGGCGGGGGATAGAGGAGAAACAATAATGTACAGTATGTGGAAAATAATGTGCTTTTCGAACCTTAAACTGCATAAACACATTGCATTACACCAAATACACAAAATAATGTTCTTTTTAGCAACATCATATGACCCCTTTAATAATTTTGTAAATATTCTAATACAGTTGTGGCTAATCTAGAATGTAGGAGGCCGTGCTGCATGTCTGAGAAATCCTAACCATTTTGCAGAGAGACTTTAGATTCGTAGTTTGAACTTCCCAATTACACATATCCTCAGGCAGTTAACTTGGACAGTTTTGGACAAACTTTCTGAAGGGGGAATGAAAAAAAAAGCCTCTGCACTATATGGTTTGCAGATCATTAAGAATGAAAAGCACAATTACTGCATCCAATTGAGGGCGTCTCTGGAGTTTAGAATGCCAGGGCATGTGTAAGGCTTTCACAGGATAAATGGTAACTATACGCACCGCTTAATAAGAGCATTATCTGTAGTTTGGTAATAAGCTCAGTCACGGAGGCCCAGCTCCACTTTTTATACTGAATTTGGAGTTGTTACACCAAAGCAGGAATGGACTGGCCGCAGGGAGCACCAGCACTTTTCCTAGTGGGAAAGTTGTCAAAACCAATTTAAAAATACACAAAGGGAGAACATTCTATGTATAGCAATTATTTCTGATGTATAAGATAAATATAGATACACAACCACACACACTGTAATACGTATATATATATATATATATACAGTGGGTACGGAAAGTATTCAGACCCCCTTAAATTTTTCACTCTTTGTTATATTGCAGCCATTTGCTAAAATCATTTAAGTTAATTTTTTTTCCTCATTAATGTACACACAGCACCCCATATTGACAGAAAAACACAGAATTGTTGACATCTTTGCAGATTTATTAAAAAAGAAAAACTGAAATAATCACATGGTCCTAAGTATTCAGACCCCTTGCTGTGACACTATACTTTCCGTACCCACTGTATATATATATATATATATATATATATATATGTATGTGTGTGTGTGTGTGTTTTATATATCAAATTTTGTGTGTTGTTTTTACTATACATGTATGTATTTATGTATGTATGTATGTATATATATATATATATATATATATATGTCAAAAATTCTGAATTATAAAAACATAAGTAAAATAAAATACAATTTTGACTAGTTAATTTGAATGTTCAAGTAATGTTTTACACAACACAATTACAAAATCATGCAAAACAGACTTAAACATCCTAATTTTTATTTTTTTTAATCATTCAGACTTTGTATAAAATGAATAGAAATCAAAATGGCTCATGTAATATTTAGTTTAGCTTCCTGAGGCTCATGATCAGCATTTTCTGCTCATGTCAGGACATCTTATTTCACAAAGTATCTTTAAATAAACCAGCAAGCAATGAGGGGACAATGTACCTGCGTTTCTATGGTTACCTCATCATGATCACGCACCTATTCACTTTTCATTTCCTTTGTGATTATAAGATGTTAGATGTGAACGTGACATAGCTTTTGCAAAAAAGAGGGGGTTTTTCACACCACTGCTTGTGATCTCTCTACACCTTTCACTTGAGTCAGTAAAGTTAGCTGCAAACTTTTCTTTCTGATGGCCATAAGTTTGACACTCTGTGGGGATGGAGATCTAATGACAGTTCTGTCGGGGTTTGGGGAGTTTTGGTTGGTCTTGAGAGCCGAGGAACTTAGAGCCCCGTGTTTGATATGCTTTAGAGGATGTGAGCGTGTCAGAGGCTGCTTGATGAAGTATTTCTCAAAGGAAGTCCACCCTCATTGGTGTCCCTCTTACCCGCACGTCTCACTCCTGCAATGACAGGTTCAGAAACCTCCTTTGATTTCATCTTTAATGCCAGTCTCTTTTATTTTAGTCTCTGGCAGGCACCCACCTTGTATGTTAGTGTAACACTTCACCACCTTGATCAAGCCTGCTGGGTATGAGCCACAATCTTGTGTTGGGAATCTAATGTAATGATAATGAGCTCCCTTCCTTTAGTTTCCTTTTCTTTAGTTGTTTATGTATTAATTTGCCTAATAGAAAATGTGTGATATCAAGTTTTACATTTTACACCTCTCAAGCTAAAGGTAGATTTTTTCAGACTGTAACTTCACAAAGGTTAACAATACAGGTTTGTAAAAGCGTTGCCATGTCATGCATTTTGACTCTTCACATATTATCCTTCGCCACACAACTTTTATCAACTAGAGCTAATTTTTTTTTTTACATACGACAAAAAGTACGTTTGAAAGTGACCAATAATCTGTGATCTATGTATTTGTTTGTCAAGCGCATTCTCTCATCACCGCTGCTGCTGCGTGAATATGACGAATCACAAAAAACTGGGATTAAAGTCCAAAACCTGACTTGAAGTATCTGTAAATGTTAGAAAGTCATGCAAATATATCCATTTTGCTGTCAGGAGTGGCGAGGCTTACGCAAGGAGCGCTGCTGCGCGCATGCACTCTAAACAGACGGCACACAATCGAATAGGAGCGCAATAATTCTGAGTAAAATATACATTTTGCTAAAATATTTGTTGTTAGACATTAAATGTGCCTTTTGTAGAATTTTAAACCTTCATATAAGTGTATTTTTATGATAGCAGTAACTGTAAAGGGACTATTGTAATGGGTAAATCAAATGTAAGCTAGTTCAGTACTAATTACTAAGCTACTAAGTACTAAGTTAATGTGTGTTTCTTATAGCAGTTTAGAAGTCATTTTCTTTATTATTTATTTTCATTTTAATTCAGTGATTTTAACTTTTAATTTAGTTATTTTAATGATTTAAAAAGCAATTTAGATTGTAATGTTCTAATGTTCTGCTATCTGTTCTGCAAACTATAAATGGTACAGCCAGAGCCGATCCTCCCTATACGCAAAATACACAAGCTGCGTAGGGCCCCCGAAACACCAGGGGGCCCCCTTGCTCTCAAAGATGATTTAA
>NW_015646165.1:1457566-1472958 GCF_001515625.1 Sinocyclocheilus rhinocerous | reverse complement strand
TCTATGTTAAATTTGCTTTATGGAACCAAATCATTTGACAATGAGTCAGACTAACTGAAATAAGCCTGGCTTATTTGATTAACTTGTTTTATGAAACTGGCCTTGAGGCATTAAAAGTGATCATATTTTCTCCATTGCATCATATTGCATTGAATCACATTGTGTTGAATCGAATCGAATTGAAATCGGATCGCACTGCATCGTAACAGGGGTGAATCGTTATATATATATATATATACATTCACAAACACGTATGAACTTATAACACATTTGAATAGAAAAATAAAATAAATAAAAAAAATATTTCAACATTACAACAATGGAAAAAAAAATACCCCCAAATATATTGATCTCTATCATAAATGTAGGTTACTTTAAAATTGAAAATCGGAAATTTTCTTGCCCTTGAAATATATTTTAAAATATTTTGGTATATGGAGATTGAAACTAAGTATGTTTTCAATAAAATACATAATATATTTAATTGAGCTTCACTAAATATTTAGTATATATTTAAAATGCATTTTGGGTAGAAAAACATATTTTTTTGCATTGGAAATGATCCAAATAATATAATAAAATCTTTAAAAGGACTTCAACAAAGTCTCTGAATGCATAAACAAATCATTGATTCCATGAATTGATAATGGATGAAAATGATTGAAAGAACACCCATCCCTTAGTACGTCTTCAATACACCCTGCATCTCTAAAAAATGTATGCATTCTTAGTCATAAATTTATAAATCTGTAAAGTTTTCCGTAACCTCACTCTCACCCAAACATTGAGAATATATAGACTTGCTGTCATCTTCGGGAAAGCACTTGTGATTGACAACCCACCCTATTACCAAACACTGCCTTCAGGAACTGTCAGTCTTTAAGTTATACTCCCTGTTAGCAGGCAGGTCTCTGAGAGCACTAACAAAAACAGTTCTTGAATAATGGCATTCTGTGACTGGAGCATGCTCTGAATAATAGAGCATTTTATGAGAAAATATAATGTGGCAATTAAATAACTGTTCTGCATTCCTAAGTTTTGGAGTCTTTAATATGGGGTCGTTGGCCAGTGCCTTCCTATTAATTCAGTTTTGCACTGAAGTGAACAAGTGGAATGTCTGATTTTCTCTTAAGTTGACTGAGTCATACATAATGAGTCAAGGCTTCAAATGTGTGTGTTTGGATTGGAACACTAGTGTACTTTATATACTGCCTACTTGTTTTGAATGTGAAGTGGTTATGATTTAGCTGGTTAATATGGACCAAAACAGTGGAAAATGGTGACATCTAATATACTGTATTTCAAACCAATAAGGCTTTGGTTAATCTTTAAAACACAATTTAGGATATTTTTTAAATGAAACTTTCTGAGGGTTTCTGTCCCTCCATTGAAAGTCAAGGTAACCAAAACTTAGAAGATCCATTCATATGAATCAAGCGGTTTAATCCAAGTCTTGTGAATAGATACAATCTCTTTATATGATGAACGGATTTAACTTTGGCTTTAAGTGTAGTGTGAAAGTAGCTCAGTTGTGATTTTTTCATTCATTTTGTTTGCACGCAGCTGATCGATCTGAATAATTATGCACTAAACGGTTTCCTCATTTCTGATTCACTTTAGAGAAACAGTTTGTTCAGACTGTTTTTGTAAGCAGTTCACTTTTTGTGGACCATTACGTGAATTGTCTGAACAAACTGATTTATTAAATCATTATAGTCTGTAGTGAATTGGTTTATTCCGACGGTTCATGTAAATCAAGTGGTTCATTTTTGGTGAACCATTTACATGAACCATCATCTAACTGATTGACTAAGATAAATCAGAATTAAACAATTCACTGAAGTGAATCATTAAAGTCTGATTCATTTTAGTGCATCTGTTTGTTCTTACGGTTCATGTAAATCAAGTGGTTTACTTTTTTGAGTTATTTATAAACCATCTTAATGAAACGATTCACTAAAATGAATCTGACCATAATGATTCGCCATTAGGATGGTTCATTTAAGTGGTTGACAAAACAGCTTGATTTGCATGAACAGTCTAAAAGAACCAATACTCTAAAATGATTAATTGATTCATTAATTGATTAATCTAAACCTACCATATGCCCATGGTAGCTTGGAAATCACATCATAAGCTTCCCAAACTTTGGCAAACTTGTTTTTTTTTTTTTGTTGACACCAAATCTCAAACCCTCAAGTTAAGTTTTACACTTTCCAATCTTGTTTTAAGCTACTGTTTTAAGGCTGAATATGTGAGTGTGTTTAAGGCAGAGACAGACAAAGAGAGTGGGAGGGGGGGATGGAGAAGCCACTAGTGAATGTGCAATAGTAACCAGTGCAACTTAATCCAAATCACAGCTTCTCAGCAGTAGACTCCTTCTTTCTTTTCTCGTTTCTGTGATTATTTGACTGTCCACGGGAGTCATCGGAGCAGAGAAATTGCCTGTTATCTGGGGGGTCGATTTCTCATGCGCCCTTAAATTGCTTTGTATTGACACTCTGTCATCGTGTGGATCTTGCCGTTAGCCCCAACAATCTCCCCTCAGGTGTGTGTTGCACCCCTCCTTTAGACACAAAGTACGGTGTGTGTGTGTGGTTGTGTGTGAGTGAGCGAGTAACTAATGCATGTCTAATAGGCTTTAACATGATTGTGTATCGTTTGTAGGGGTGCTTGGCCTGCTGTGAGGAGGTTCATGAGCCATTGTCCCACAAGAAGTTGGTATGGCGTTCTAAAATCCATATGAGCTGTTTGGTGTATTTTGGTGTCCTTTTTTTTTTTTTTTTTCGATTGCGGGAGGTTCATGAGCCATTGTCCCACAAGAAGTTGGTATGGCGTTCTAAAATCCATATGAGCTGTTTGGTGTATTTTGGTGTCCTTTTTTTTTTTTTTTTCGATTGCGAAAACTATCATGTTACCTAAAATTACCTTGCATGAAAAGTAGGTAGTTGTAAATAACAAATGTATTTATCATTCTCATGCAAGTTGCTGAATTTTTACACTTGACATGAAAATAGCTAGTTGTAAACGTCAAATTTATGTATCTTTCTCATTCAATTTGCTCAATTTTTACACATGGTTGGGCTGAGACTATTTGTTAAGCTCAACTACTCTCTATCCTGTATAAACTACCATTCAAAAGTTTTTTTTCATGGCTTTGAAAAAAAAAAAAAAATCTCAGATAAATAAAATGCTCAGAAGAACAACGTTTGTTTGATGTATAATTCTCTCTCTCTCTCTCTCTCTCTCTCTCTCTCTCTATATATATATATATATTTGTTATTATTTATTTTGATATTTAAATAATGTTTTGTGCAAGAAGATCACACTAAAAATCAATGTTAAATGTCACAAATTTTGGACCTCATATGAAATAGAATAAATAAAATAAATTTAAAACAGAATATTTTTTTATTTATTACTTACTTACAGTCCCTATTTTGTATCCTACTACAGGAAAGTGCTATAAAGAGTTTTCTTGTCTCACTACATGCAGATACATTTTACTTTAACATTTTTCATGAAGTTTGTGTGTACAGTCATTTCATTCAGTTCAGTCACAGTGGCATGTTTGGCTTGTTAATGTTAAAAGGCCTCTTTTGTGCTCAAATACACACCAGCTAGGCCTACATCACAAAGTGACAAACCTTGCGAAGATGTAAGGACAAAGATGAATAATCGTGCTCGCATTGTCTGCTTTTGAACATCTTTGTTTCATCACTTGCTCATGACTAGATTATAGGCTGGTGAAAGAACAGTTTTGCTTATGAATGTAGCTTAATTGTAAACATAAGATGATTGCCATGGTGAGTAAAGCACAATGATAGCAGTTAAAAAACAAACAATCCTACACAATAATTCACACTTGCAAATAATAAACAAGAATTTTGTATTATCTGAAGTGTACAGTAGTGCATGTTGTGTGTGGTTGCTAGGGCATTGCTATGTGGTTGATAAGGTGTTATGGCTGATTTTAGGTGGTTACGTACTCTCCCAAGTCAAAAAGTCTCTACACACTCTCAGAAAATAGGTACAAAAGCTGTCACTGGGGCGGTACCCTATCAAAAGGCACCATTTAGATACTAATATGTAGCTTTAAGGTACCAATTTAATGTAAATAAGGTACAAAGGTGTACCTTTTGAAAAGGTACCATCCCAGTGACAGCTTTTGTACCTTTTTTCTGAAAGTTTTTCTGACTCAGGCCTTCTTTCAGTGTAAAGGTCTGATCACATTAGCAAAATTACATGAAAAATGGCATGAAAGAACGTCCATTGTCAATAGCGTTGAGTTGTATGAAGCACTGCTCAAACAGAAGTCACTTTCAAACCTTTCTCTTGGTCAAGTGGATAATTTGCACAACCAACTTGAACATGAGCGAAATCTGCACGGTGAACTTTTTCGCCCTCACTCAAAACTCGATTGTGCGGATTCCTATTGGAATGACTGGATTCCGCCTGCAGAGTGGTGTTGGTAAATTTGACCGCACCTTAAAGGGTTGGTTCACCAAAATGAAAATTCTGTCATTAATTACTCACCCTCATGTCGTTCCAAACCCGTAAGCCCGTTCCGGACCCCGTTCAACCCGTAAGTCCGTTCGGAACCCGTTCATCTTCGGAACACAAATTAAGATATTTTTGATGAAATGTGAGAGCTCTCAGACCCTGCATAGACAGCAACGCAACCGTAATGTTCCCAGGTCCAGAAACGTAGTAAGGATATCGGTAAAACAATCCATGTGACATCAGTGGCTCAACTTCAGCCACGAGAATACTTTTTGAAAGAAAACAAAAATAACATAATTTATTTAACAATTCTTCTCCCCCGAGTTACGTCTTCCGCCGTTTTGGAGAGTACCCAAGAGCGTAATCGACATAATCAGCATTGTTTACATTCAGGGGAGAAAGCGCGTTTACGGGTTTGGAACGACATGAGGGTGAGTAATTAATGACAGAATTTTCATTTTTGGGTGAACTATCCCTTTAAGTCTACAGGATTTTAGACCTGTTTTATGGTTTTCCAAGTAAAAATCATTCCAAAAAGTAATGGCACACGACTTTGAGGTATCATTCATATATCCGTTGCATGAGCGATCCAGGATGAGTTACACTCTAAAGTTTAATATACTTAGGATTAGGAGTTTGTTCAAATCCCCATCACCCAAAGTTTTAGGTAATAGTGATGTCTCCTTTAGCATGCACTACTAATTAAAAATATTATTCTTTTATTTTTGCAATTGATTGGTTGAGAATCCAGGGATTATCTAAGTCAGCTATTGAACTGTACATTAAAACTGCCCAGGGCTTTTGCAACTTGATTCTTTTAGAGCCTTAAAAACTCCATGCAGCAGTGTATTACTTTTCCAAAGACTTTCATGTAAATGCCTCTCAATATGTTTTTGGTTTGGGGCCTTCTTGCGTCTGCCATATATTATACTGAGAGGCTCACTTCACGGATTTCTTTGCTCTTGGATTAATTAATGGGCGTTCGTACCACACGCCAAGGCCAACAGGACTGTTTCTGATTATTGTGTCTATTAAAAATGTATATAAAAAAAATCTTGCAATCATTTAAGTAGTCATGTAAAAACAGTCCATTTCTGGAAGATTGGTGGAGTGTTGCACAACAACGCTAGTAGCTACTACTGCGCTTTTGCTAAAGTTGCTTTGTGTTGCGCTCTGCCGTCTGAGCTTTAAAACTAACTTGAAGAATAGGTGCTGTAAATGAGAGATGGAGTCCCTGGTGGATGCTGCAGTTCTCCCAGTGGGACATTCTGGAGAAAACCAAGGATGGCTGGAGCCAATTGGAGTGAATTGATCTTTCTTGCAGGGGCTCCACGCCAGCCTCCTGTGTTTTCTTTCTCCCTCTCACATTAGCATACCAAATAAGCTGCCGTTTCTCTTAGTATGCCAGCTTTCATTTGTCACCCCTGGTATAATACAACACCCGTGTCCCTTAGCACACAGCATGAAGTTCCCCCACTGAGCTAACCAACTCTGTGTGTGCGTGTGAGAGAGCGAGCGAAAAGATATCCATTGAGTATGACACACAAAGGGTGTTTCTCTGCAGGTAGAGGAGGAGATCTTAATAAGTGCCTGCATGTGAGAGTATGAGCATGTTTACATATGAAGTGTGTATTTGTGTTTGTAGGTGTATCCAGTGCAAGGAAATTCACAAATGAGATTTCTATGTGCTCAATATACTGTATTTGTCCTAGAAGACAATGAAATTAAATGGGGATAACAGGAAGACTTGAGATTAAGGGGACATTTACTCAACACCTTTTTCAACTACAAACCGGAAAACTTTTTATACGTTTTGGCTGTTCATTTACACAAATATTGAAAACAGTTTTTAAAGTGCAAGTTTTTGCAAACGATGTAGTTATCATCTCTGTGTAAACTACTGGATTTGTGAAATCTGGATTTGTGAAAACGGTAACGTCATATGCATGCGTATTATGTGTTCAGTCTATGGGTATGTGCGCGTGTAGTGTGTCTTTACAAAGTGACATCGGCAACAGTGTTTTTAATCGTTTTTACAGATCCGTGTGAATGGGGATTGAATTGACGACGTTGACATCTGTACGCAAAACGTTTCAAAAACGCAAAGGCAAAAATTTTCTGTTTATGGTACATTGTTGTCGTGTAAATGTACCCTAAGTCTCTTACTTTTTAGGTTTTGTTGTTGTTCTAGAGCAGGGGTTTTCAGACTTTTTTGATGGTGATATTATGCATAATTCAATAATTAAATTTTTTTTATCCACATCTAGAGATCTATTACATGTATAAACCTGAAGAGAATAATTCAACTCAGTTTATTTGTTTATATCAGTTTATTTGTATTCTATTACATAAATAATATGCACATATATAATATATTTTGAATATTAAAAAAATAATTGTATCTTATTTACTTAATATACTGTACTATTCTTATTCTCTGCATAACATCTTGCATATTTCTTTAATATATTTATGATAAATGGTGTGTATTTTGTTCATTTTTTACTATAAATAAATAATTGTCTTGTTTAATTTGTTTAATTTTTATCACTTAGACTGTACTCAAACCTGGCGCTCCTATGAGAATGACCACTCAGTATGTCAGAGCACTCAGAATGCTCTGACTTATGGGCATTTATAACTCATCTTTCCATACCTGTCTTGTGTATGACTTCAAGTTTTACGTGCTCATGCATTTGCATGACCTTACAATGCTAAAGCCATTCAGAATGTCCAAATAAAAGCATCAGCCTACCACTAATTCTGCCCATCTCCAGTACAAACCGCTAATTCACATTAAAGCACAAAGCAGTGCTGTGGGCGACTGTATGAAAAAAAAAAGAAATGGTGTGATTTGAAATGGAAATGAAAGAAGCTTGCTGCAAAGAAACGGCCGAGTACGAGAGACGCCACCCTTGGCTGAGACACAACTCTATTTGTAAAGGTCAACATCTTTAGTAGGAGGAAAACTTCCCTGTGGCTCTCTCCTCCCAAGAGCCGGGGAAATATTTAGAGAAATACAAACGGTGCTTATTATTTGCGTGGAGTGTCGTGTTTAACTATTCCCAACAGGTTCTCCTGTGAGTCACCGTCCCCCTCCTCCCGTATACAGTCTTGGCTGCTGCACTCAAAAGGCAGTGCTGTGTTGCGCTAAAGCTAGGTGTTAAACAGCTAGGCTGCTGCTACAGCTGTCCCACTCGTCTCCGTTTGGTCTGTCGGCTGTGCAAGCTACTGACAGTCTAATAGGAGATCAGACTGAGGTGTTACAGCTGGTGTTATGGCGGAACTCTTAAAGTTGTTTGCAATTTTGCTCGACGCTGCCACCCGAGACTCAAAATGAGTATCCTTTTCCTGTCAAGAAATTCAGGGACAAATCCGCACAAAGACAGTAAGTAGACACATAAGAGGACACTGTAGAGACCATCCCTAGAAAACATGAATCTGAGCAAGAAGTAAGACGCTAAATAAGATGGCATGGCAGCTTTGAGTCCCTTCGTGCAGCAGATGTGCATTTACCCTGCTGCAAATGCCAAGTTAAGTGGTCACCAGCATATGTTGTGATTTGGATGCTGGCTCCCTGCATGGGATGCCATTGTTCTGGTGTACTTGCCTTACTTTTTAAAGTAGCTTAAGCAGCAAGGTGCCATTTTTTTCACCCATAGGCACACATAGCCAGACCTAAATGGCATAAGATCTGAACTGCATTGAAGCTTTTTTCTGGCCAAGAATCACTAGCTTAGAGAGAAAAAGACTGTCTGATTGATATGTAAAAAAAGAGACCAACCAAAGTTTGTTTAGTTATTTATGTGCCATTTAAGGTGGGTTTATTGGACATATATTTTGATATAGTAAATTGCTGTGTACACTCAAACATCATTCAACAGTTTAGGGTTGGTAAGATAAAAAAAAAATGTTTTTAAGAGAAACATCTTATGCTTATCAGGGCTGCATTTCTTTAATCAAAAATGCAGTGAAATATTGTAAATATTATTATAATGTAAAAACATTTCTCATTATACATTTTGAAAACAGTGATACATTTTTTTCAAGATTCTTTGATGTATTGGAATAGTATTTGTTTGAAATATTTTTACCGTCACCTATAATCATTTTTTTTCTTCGCTGAATAAAAGTAGTGATTAGTTTTATTATTATTTTTTTTTATTACTGATTCCAGACTTTTGAGTTGTAGTCTGTATATACAATTTTATTTTTTCTATTTTATTATACTTTTACATTAAATTCTAAATGTTTATATTATATATGAATTTTTATATTTCTGTCATATTACATTAAAATACATGGTTTTATATTACTTTGTATATTATTATATATGATATGATTAATTTATATGATTTTATACATTACTTTATCTATAGCCGCTTTTTTTGCTATTTGCTATTAACAACTTATGCCTGTTAAAATCTTTACTTATAGCTTTTAGATGGTTATGTTGATATTACAGAATTACACACGTTATATGCATCAGTTGGTCAGCAAATCGACTTTTGGCTGGAAAACAGTATGGATATATTGGTCCAACTAACAGCTAGACCAGCACTAACCCATTTGAACCAGCCTTTTTATCAGGTTTGTGCTTTACACGCCTCTGAAAACTCACCAGAAAAATTTGTTTGGTGCAACAATTTTGTTTGCAATCACTTGGCACTCTCAACTGATAATTAGAGTTCTCCCTCTCGAGAACACATTCAGAACCGAAGATTCTTTGACCTGGGAATCATTAAAGTGCTTTTGCTTATGCGAATATGCTTGCCACTGCATAAAGTTTCAGCATTCCCTCTTGAGGAATGGAAGTCATAGCCTGCTGAAGGATCTTTAGCTCCCTGCAGAGCTCCAGAGACGAGCTGAGCTGGACTTATCAGCCGCCTCGCAGAGCAGTGTGCACTGGGAGAGATGACGGAGAGAGACTTCCTCCTGCATTAATGAATCCAGTCAGGCGCGATCTTAAGGGACCTAAAGACTCTCAGGCACCGAGGGGACAGGAGTGTTTTGGCAATTTAAGAGCCAGAGAATGATTCGTACGCAGGTTGTTCTACATATTTCCTACAAGGTGCTGACTGTACGGGTCTAGTGCGTGGTCGCTTATCTGAACTTTTCAGTAAAAACGGACTAGTATTTAAAACAGAACAAAGCTGCTTCTGATAGGTAAATAAGAGCAAACACTTGTCAAATGGCGGAAAAAGTTAAAACCCAAGCACTCTTTTTCTTTAGCCTTTTGTTGTAGCTAAGCAACTTCAAAGCAGCTGCGAGCTGTGAAAATCAGCTGTTAAAATTTCCGTTTACTCTAAGCTCCTCGGAGCGATCCACCTTTCTGTGGTAATTATTTGCGGCTTGATGAACTTGAAGGTTTTTTTTTCTTTTTTTCAGCCTGTTATATGCAGTGATCAAAGAGAGAGGAAGAAAGTGACTTTTCACACAGCTCAATGTGCCAGAAGCCAGTTCAAGCATCTGCTTATGTGGGACTCTGAGAGCCGGCACTCCAGCTCTGAGTAAACATGATTGCGAGGCTCCAGCCCGACTTACCCAGAACTGTCTGACAACACAGGTGGTATTTAGGGCTTGTTAGCTGATAGATCCTTGTCTTATAAGTGAAAGAGATGCTAATTATACAGTAACAGCAACTGAGACGTGTGACCTCAGGATATCCATTTTGACTTAAGAAAGTATTCAACTCATCTAATTGCTTACATGATTTTGTAAAGATTCACAATTAAAAATGGAAGTAAATTGGGCTGTAATGCACATGCTCAGTGGCGAGCAGTGGTACAACAGGAGCTGTGAGTTTAAATCTGACTCGCAACATTCCTGACACTGTTCATCAGAATTTCCTGTACTATGAAAACTGTCTGTCTGACGTTCTATCCGTCTGTCCGTCTATCCATCTGTCTGTCATTCTACCTGTCCATCATTCTAGCCATCTGTCTGTTATTATATCCATCCGGCTGTCTGTCTGTCATTCTGTCTATCTGTCTGTCTGTCAGTCAGTCAATCTCTTTCTGACGTTCTATCTGTCTGTCTATCCGTCTCTCTGTTATTCTATCCATCCATCTATCTGTCTGTCATTCTGTCTGTCAATCAGTCAGTCAATCTCTCTCTGATGTTCCACCAGTCTGTCTCTCTGTCTATCCATCCGTCTGCCATTCTATCTGTCTTTCTGTCAGACGTCTGTCTGTCAGTCAATCTCTCTCTGATGTTCCATCTGTTTGATTGTTGTTCTATCCGTCTGACTTTCTCTGTCAGTCAATCTCTTTCTGACGTTCTATCTGTCTGTCTGACGTTCTATCTGTCTGTCTATCTGTCTCTCTGTTATTCTATCCATCCATCTATCTATCTGTCTGTCATTCTGTCTGTCAATCAGTCAGTCAATCTCTTTCTGACGTTCTATCTGTCTGTCTGTCCCTCCATTCGTCATTCTATCCATCCATTGTTCTATCTGTCTATCCGTTTGTTTGTTTGTTTGTATGTTTGTGTTTCTGTTGTTCTATCCATCTGTCTGTCTGATGTTCTATCCATCCGTCTGTCATTCCATACATACTTTTATCTGTCTTTCCATCCGTCAATCTATCTATCATTCTGAGTATGAGTCACCATACTTGGCCTCACTTCACTTTCACTTTTTCACTTTCATTCTGAGTTGTTGCTAAGTGTTTGCTTGCTTATGCCAGTCAAATACCAAGTGTCTATGATATTCCTTATACCTTCATTTTTATTTATTTTTTATTTATGTTTTAGGTAGCAAGAGCTTGTTTTTTGAAAGATTCACTGCTAAATAGAAGTGAATAAATGTTCTTTTTTCTATATTAGTTTCAGGATAGTGTAATATTGATTAAGCAATTATGTTAAACATTTAAATGTGTGATTTTTAAAAATGTTTTGTATTTATTTTTAGTCAAAGAAATGGTTGCCTATGAAAACATGTTTATTTCAAATTTTATGACACATTTCTCAATTTTCACAGGGAGTATATTGATTCAAATTGGACTCAAGCGAGGTCAGATGTGACAATAACAAGTCAGACTGGTTTGAATCCGAGGCTCAGCACCCGTGGAAATGTATTTAATTCATCTCTATCAGTATGTCCTTTATTTAATATTTACAGGAAGGAAGACTGCAATACCCACTTTGTTGTGAATGCAAATATAAATGTTTTATCTCATGAATATGTTTCCTCTCCATACTGTTTATTCATGCATTTATTCATCCATTTTTCACGCTTATGAATCTGCAGAGACCTTGTTGCCCGGCGTTGCATTGTGAGAGTACTGCAGAGATAGATACACAGAGCGCTCATGATAAATGTATGCACCTTTGTCGCCCTACAGAGAGAGTGTCTTTCACCTCTGTGCTGTAGATGAACAATGAGAACTTGTTGGTATTAGAAATTACTCCACTACAGGGAGACGATATGGGGAAAAGTGGCATTTATTTAAAATACAAACCGTACATGCTCTTTATTAAATGTACCATTTAAAGCAGAGTGGAGCTCTTGGCAAAAATCGCTCTAAACCAAACACTGGCATCTTTGTTCATTGTGCTGAAAGTTGGAAAGGCTCCTTTTGTTGCACTTGGAAGTAATACGAATGAGATCATTATTGTCTTATGTGTTTGAAAACTTTCCTATGCATGTCATATTTTAATTCTAGAAAGAATACACATCAAAACCCAAAAAAGTGGCAGTCAAAATCTAGATAAGAGCTTCTAATTAATTTTATTAAGGCAGCATTCAACCTGTATGGTCCGGACTTTTGCAGCAGTAATGACAGACGTTAATTTGCTTTGGTTTTTGACTAAGAAGCGAGGCTTTTGAACTCAGTCAATTATAGAGGCGTTAACGCAAACTTTTTCCACTGTGTGCACTTCCTCTGTCCGCATTTCAGATTTTTTCAGAGCTCTCTTTTGCTAGTTTTTATATACGAGTGCTTAAAAGACCATATTTTCCCTCTTTTCAAGCTCACCTCTTTATCCTAATTTATTCTCACCTGTGACTTCCGAAATGAAACCATGCAATTACGAAACATTACGTTCACCACTAAATCACAAATTCCCCAGGCATTTAAAAGAAATAAGCCATCAAATTCAGAGACTATATTTATTCTGTGACCCCCCTGTCTTTGTGAGAAAGTGTGCAATTGCCATTTCCAGTTGGATTAAAGATCAGAATTTCTTAATAAACCAAAAGCTGTTCAAAGAGTTTTATTTCTTTTTTTCTTCAAACATCACATTGAGGTGACAAAAAATTTCTTTAAAATGGTAGATCTCAGAGCAGTCATGGCAACAAGAAGTAGCACCAAGTGCCACAATCTGTGAGTTATCCGTGGAGCAGAACGCTTGCCTTTTTCATTCCATCTGACATAAAAATAGTCAGAGGGAAAAACAGAAAATATACAGAGGGGTCAAAAAATCTGAAAGCATGTGGGATGCAAAATCTAATTTAAACCTGGAAAAAAAGTTTGAGAATATTTAAATGAAGAAACATTATGATGAAAAATAATAAATATGGGTGCAAATATTTTTTTAACCTCAGGAATCATGATTAATCTTGGTTTGTTATATTGTTGTATAAATAACTTTTTTAACATGAGTTAAAGGGTTAGTTCACCCAAAAATGAAAATTAGCCCATAGATTACTCACCCTCAAGTCATCCTACACTGTAAAAAACCCAACTTGAAAAAAGTTTAAATGACTGGTTTTGTTGTGTTGGGTCAGCAAAAATCCATGAAAAACACGTTTTATTATTATTATTATTAATAATAATAATAATCCTGTACACTTTTTAAGAATTACACAGTAAATAATAACAATAATAATAATAATAATAATAATAATAATAATAATAATAATAATAATAATAATAATAATAATCCTTATTATTATTGTTATTATTTACTGTGTAATTCTTAAAAAGTGTACAGGATTATTATTATTATTAATAAGAAGAAGAAAACGTGCCTAATGTGTAATTGTATTATATATTATTGTACAATAATAATACAATTAGTATAATAGTACAATAATAATACAATTAAATATGCAGGAAGAATTTTTTAATTGTGAAGTTTCGTTAGAAGTGAGCGTCTATGCGCTCATCTCACTAGTTCAGAACACAATTAGCGCGTATGGACTGTTCTATTGAATTGTTATTTTTAAATAAACCATACATTTAAAAAATATTATCAGCACGTTTTCTGATGACGGCATTGTTTTCTCTCGCTAAACCACACCCTCAGTACGTGCCGGGTGCGTATAGTACGTCAACGTTTACTTTTCAAGGCTTTGAACTTTTCAACGCGGGAGAAACAAGTGTTCAGCAAGCGGCCGAAGAAGAGTGTTTATGAAAGAAGAGCACATGGCAATAATCCAAAGGAATGTTTTTATGGTAAGTGTGCTTTTTTTAGTTTTTGATTATCGTTGTTTTTTCTTAAAGTCACACTTTCCCCAGTTAACTTAGTTGATATTGGTTATTTAGAAGAAAAAAAACACCACTACATTTTCTTTGTAAGTTATCAAACATTACTGGATGTTTAAATCTAGCTGTATTTTAATCCTGTTACATGAAAATAATAATAATAATAATAATCCTTATTATTATTGTTATTGT
Organism: Sinocyclocheilus rhinocerous; assembly: GCF_001515625.1. NCBI lineage: Eukaryota > Metazoa > Chordata > Actinopteri > Cypriniformes > Cyprinidae > Sinocyclocheilus > Sinocyclocheilus rhinocerous. The sequence continues at coordinate 1,458,835 of NW_015646165.1, read as the reverse complement.
TTACTGTGTAATTCTTAAAAAGTGTACAGGATTATTATTATTAATAATAATAATAAGAAAACGTGCCTAATGTGTAATTGTATTATATATTATTGTACAATAATAATACAATTAGTATAATAGTACAATAATAATACAATTAAATATGCAGGAATCATTTTTTAATTGTGACGTTTCGTTAGAAGTGAGCGTCTGTGCGCTCGTCTCACTAGTTCAGAACACAATTAGCGCCTATGGACTGTAAGTTATCAAACATTACTGGATGTTTAAATCTAGCTGTATTTTAATCCTGTTACATGAAATAATTAAGTTTTTGTTGCGATGTATTTTGCTGCACATTTTAAGTTGCCTTTTGAAAATAGTGCATACGTGTACGTTAGTTTATGATCAGGGGTGTCCAAACTACGGCCCGCGGGCCAAATGCGGCCCGTGGATGAATTTTAAGCGGCCCGCAGCTGTCTTAATAGTCTATGTTATATATGGCCCGCCAAGCATAATTTACAAAATAGGCCTATGCAGTTTCAAAATGTCAACACAAGATGGCAGCACTACATTTTAGACCAGATGTAGCAGTAAAACGCGAGTGATATCAATTTGATAACTCATATGCGCTCTCATTTCTTTAGCGCACGCGAATTCCTAAACGCGTCAAAAGCGGAAGAGCGCGACTCGTTTGAACCGCGCTGCACGGACCCTTTTTAGCTCTGCCTAAAGACAGCGTAGCGCGAGCTCAGAACAAATGCGTTTACGCGCTGACTGATCTCGATCACGAGACCACTAAACAGCGCTGTGAGAAGCGTTTGAGTTTGGAGCAGAGGTTTCCATACAAACCACATATGTCAAAGGCAGATGAAACAGCGCTGACATTCTCAACAACACTAACGCGGAAAATAGGAAAAACATTGTGCGACAACAATGCAGTAAGAATACTTTTCAATCCACAAATCACCAACATTTTGATTTACTGTAGTAACCGTAACTGTGGTATTGTGGCAGAAATGTTGCATATTTATACAGAATCTTCTTATATAATTAATGTAGACATATAGGCCAATTTAATGTAACGTAAGGGCGTTATGAAATACAGGCCAAATTACAGACATTTTTGATGCAGTTTGTGCTTTCATGTGTTAATAGATTAAATACCATAAAGCCATTCTATGTTATAATTATTAAAGCTTTAAAAACAAGATATTTGCAGATTTTTGTCCTCAACAAAACACAAGCTACTGTCAAATCAACATCACACATACATTATATATATATATA
>NW_015646165.1:1452729-1454277 GCF_001515625.1 Sinocyclocheilus rhinocerous | reverse complement strand
ATATATATATATATATATATATATATAGGTAGAAGCATCCGGCCCCCCAGTGTTTCCACATCGTCGAATCCGGCCCTCTTTAGGAAAAGTTTGGACACCCCTGGTTTATGATGGTCACAGACGATTTTTTTTAGCTTCAGACTCTGATTCCATCCAGTCGGAGGGGATCAAACATGTTTGATATTTTGAGCCGATTTTAGAACACATTGTTTTCATTTGTCACGCGTCTCCTAGCAACAAGGCGCATGTTTCTGCTGATCGGAACTTCTTGTAGTTTGTGATCTTCAGTTGTTTAGTAATGGCCAGTGTTTCTTCTGTGACTATTTACAGAGTTGGTAAGTGTATGATGCCTAACGTTTTAAAGTCTGTGCATTAATTTGCATTTTATTAACCTGATCATTCACATTTGTGTATTTCCTTATACAGATCCTAAGAGCACACTTAATTCATTGTAGGTGCTGGAAACACACTGGCGCCAGTCAAAATCTGCTGCTGTGCCTGAACCCTGATTCTGTCTGGACTTTCAGTAAACCAGGTGGGTTAAAAACTCAACTACTTGGGGTCCACATAAATTCTGATAAAACATTACATTTACACTACATTTAACTGTGACCTGTGTGATTTTCACAATGTTTGTAGTTTGGAAAACTTAAAGACAATTTTCTGTATTTTCTTTTTCTTTTTACACGTGTGTTTTGAATTCCGCATTGGAGGTAGTGTTTTAGGGTTGAAGGAAATGTCCGTAAATTTAATGGAAAATGCCAAGACGTTATCTGTTTTTCTGTGTTTTGTGTTTTATTCTTACAGTGCACAAACAAAACTTTGTTGTTGAACAAGCTGAGTTTGTATTCAGTGGACAAAAAAAAAAAGAAAGTGAAATGAGAATTATCCTGAACCATTTTAACGAGCCAGTATAATTCCTATGCTTATGAATCCCTTTGAAAGTAGCGGCTATACACTTTCATTGACAGTTATTTTGTCTACTTGAGTCCCCATGGTGTTTTTATTCTTATAAATTAATGACTTTTTTGTCCCAGCATTACAATTTTTCAAGATTTTTACAGTCAGTTTTTGTGGATTTGTTGCCCCAAGCACTCCTCCATTTCTGACCCTTTGTCCATCCCTAATACATTTTCAGTATTCTTAACACTCAATTATGATCTGTAAGGAATCATACAGAAGTAAATGATAATTTTTTCCCCCTCCTACAGACAACAGACACCCCATCACAGACACAACATGGCTCTATGGGGACTCCCGTTTTACCTCAGGGAACCAAATCTCCAAGATTTATTTGGTAGGTTTTCAAATTTTGTTCTTCTCATATTTTCATTGATCACCATTTGTTCATGAAATGTGTGGCTATATTTAATAAAGGTGCTGACATGGTTTTCATGTGGGTTGTTTACATCAGGTTAGCACATAATGCACCATGTTTTGTTAGAAAGAGTGTATTTGAGCTTTGATTTTTATATCTACACTCTTGCTCAACCAGTTTTCAATAAATTTACATAATTCTTTCTTAGGACACTGATAAAGAGGAGTGAA
>NW_015646165.1:1451752-1452138 GCF_001515625.1 Sinocyclocheilus rhinocerous | reverse complement strand
ACTAGTTCAGCTAGTTCAGAACACAATTAGCGCGTATGGACTGTTCTATTGAATTGTTATTTTTAAATAATTAAAAAATATAAAAAATATTATCAGCACGTTTTCTGATGACGACGGCATTGTTTTCTCTCGCGCGCTAAACCACGCCCTCAGTACGTGCCGGTTGCGTATAGTACGTCAACGTTTACTTTTCAAGGCTTTGAACTTTTCAACGCGGGAGAAACAAGTGTTCAGCAAGCGGCCGAAGAAGAGTGTTTATGAAAGAAGAGCACATGGCTGTGCTTTTTTTTTATCGTTGTTATCGTTGTTTTTTCTTAAAGTCACACTTTCCCCAGTTAACTTAGTTGATATTGGTTATAAAACACCACTAAAAACACCAATAACGT
>NW_015646165.1:1448251-1451595 GCF_001515625.1 Sinocyclocheilus rhinocerous | reverse complement strand
GGAGATCAAACATGTTTGATATTTTGAGCCGATTTTAGAACACATTGTTTTCATTTGTCACGCGTCTCCTAGCAACAAGGCGCATGTTTCTGCTGATCGGAACTTCTTGTAGTTTGTGATCTTCAGTTGTTTAGTAATGGCCAGTGTTTCTTCTGTGACTATTTACAGAGTCGGTAAGTGTATGATGCCTAACGTTTTAAAGTCTGTGCATTAATTTGCATTTTATTAACCTGATCATTCACATTTGTGTATTTCCTTATACAGATCCTAAGAGCACACCACCGGCGCCAGTCAAAATCTGCTGCTGTGCCTGAACCCTGATTCTGTCTGCACTTTCAATAAACCAGGTGGGTTAAAAACTCAACTACTTGGGGTCCACATAAATTCTGATAAAACATTACATTTACACTACATTTAACTGTGACCTGTGTGATTTTCACAATGTTTGTAGTTTGGAAAACTTAAAGACAATTTTCTGTATTTTTTATTTTCTTTTTACACATGTTTTGAATTCCATTTTAACGTGCCAGTATAATTCCTATGGTTATGAATCCCTTTGAAAGTAGTGGCTATACACTTTCATTGACAGTTATTTTGTCTACTTGAGTCCCCGTGGTGTTTTTATTCTTGTAAATTAATTACTTTTTTGTCCCAGCATTACAATTTTTCAAGTTTTTACAGTCAGTTTTTGTGGATTTGTTGCCCCAAGCACTCCTACATTTCTGACCCTTTGTCCATCCCTAATACATTTTCAGTATTCTTAACACTCAATTATGATCTGTAAGGAATCATACAGAAGTAAATAATAATTTTTTCCCCCTCCTACAGACAACAGACACCCCATCACAGACACAACATGGCTCTATGGGGACTCCCGTTTTACCTCAGGGAACCAAATCTCCAAGATTTATTTGGTAGGTTTTCAAATTTTGTTCTTCTCATATTTTCATTGATCACCATTTGTTTATGAAATGTGTGGCTATATTTAATAAAGGTGCTGACATGGTTTTCATGTGGGTTGTTTACATCAGGTTAGCACATAATGCACCATGTTTTGTTAGAAAGAGTGTATTTGAGCTTTGATTTTTATATCTACACTCTTGCTCAACCAGTTTTCAATAAATGTACATAATTTTTTCTTAGGACATTGATAAAGAGGAGTGAAACTGGGCATCCTTGAAGCCATGGAGGATGACCTCTCACAGAGAACTAAGAGATGACTAAACTTCTGCATCATCCTGGAGGAAACTGTGGTAATGGAGGACCATCTGACTTTCCCACTGCTTTAATGGTACTCTTTGGACTTCTCTATGTGCTGATTATTGACTTTCCAAAAGGACTAAAATACACATTTGAGTGTTTCACAGATAGGTGCACTTCTATTTTATAGACCATCCTTCATATTTTGAAAGTTTCTGTTCCTCATGTACATGCTACTAGTCATGTTTCATATTTAGTGGCAGAGTTTTGTAAAACTGTTTAACTGCAGTGTTTAATTTCACTGTTGCAGTGTTGAATCACTTTGGCTTAAATATTTGTGAATTTAAAAAGCATGGAATTACAGGATTTTTATATTATGATGATAGCAGTTCTATCTATGTATTGATGCAGGTTTTGGCAGGTTAGTGCAATATATGAAATTTTGTTTCATGTGAGCAATATTTAAAGGGAGAGTTTACCCAAAAATGAAAATGTATCATAATTTACTCTGTTCTATCTCAAACTCATATGACTGCCTTTCTTCTTTAGAACACAAATATATTTTCATAGACTGATATGTTTACATCCATAAAATGAAAAGTAAAAGGGTTTCAAAACTTTTAAGATAAATATGAGTTTGAGACATAAGGGAATAAATGAGGGAATTATCACTTTTGGGTGAACTATCCATTTAAGCAAGGCTGTAACCATGTCTTGAACATTGGAAGATATTGGTATTGGAAGAGAGCGCTGGTTATTCACTCCCCCACCTACAATCCCTGCCAGTACCGAGACTCGAACCTCTGACCTTTGGGTTATAAGTCCGACTCTCTAACCATTAGGCCATTAATTTTTTGGCATTTGGACTGATGCATGCAACACTCGCTGAGTGCCATGAAACAGCTTGAAAGATCAAAGACAATTTTTTATATAACTCCGACTGGATTCTTATGAAAGAAGAAAGTCATATACACCTAGGATGACTTGAGGGTGAGTAATTTATGGGCTAATTTTCATTTTTGGGTGAACTAACCCTTTAAATCTAGTATATATATTTAACAATTTATGTTAACTTTAAGATGAATAAATATTGTAAAAGTGCGGTAAATTGTTAGTTAATGATACCTAATGCATTAGCTAATGTAAACATATAACATTAGAGTGTCCTGCTTTAACCTTTTTTTTTTTTAAGTTCATAAAGTTTTAAAGTTCACAAAAATATTTCACCTGGGAAAATATTAGATTTTTTTTTTTAAATCAAATATCAGTTTAAAATATTATATATAATTTGTTCAATGATTATATACAATTCAAGAAGTATTGTTATTAATGTAAATATAATGTTTTAGTTTGCCACAAATATAGCCTTTAATGCCAATATGCCATAGAATAGAATAGAATAGAATAGAATAAAATAAATACATTTAATGATGATGATGATTATTATTATTATTAGAGTCACCAGTTAAATGATCACATTTGTGACACTGAGGATATGAAGGTATTGGAACATGGTGTCACAAAAGGTCAATGTGTTAAATAAGCTGCACATTATTTCCTAGCCTTTTTCGTAGCCAAGACTTTAAAGTATGTTTCTAAACTGTAAAAATTATTATTCGCTGTTGTAAATAAAACAAAGATTACTAGATTATATTTAACAAGAAAATAGTATTTCAGTCTTTCTACTTCAAAATTTTACATTTAATTCAGTGTGCTACTTGCCATTTCATGTTACTTGCCAATTGTTTCACATTTTTTTTCCCAGTGTATACAGAAATTGATTTAAATTGTGCCAACTCGCCCCAGTCTCCCATACAGCATAATGTCAGTTTGTCGTTGTGCAAACTCTCATGCTAATGTGTGATCAGAATTAAGAGCATCACTTTGAGCTTCAAAATTTCACTTGTTACAATGTTCATTGTCGGCGCAGAGGTGTGGCTTGTATGTGTTTGTATTTATTAATCATTGTATGCAGGGCGTTTACATTACATTTACATTTACATTTAGTCATTTAGCAGACGCTTTTATCCAAAGCGACTTACAAATGAGGACAATAAAAGCAGTCAAAACTAACAAAAGAGCAATAATTTATAAGTGCAAATGACAAGTCTCGGTTAGCCTAACGCAGTACACGTAGCAAGGTG
>NW_015646165.1:1447201-1447547 GCF_001515625.1 Sinocyclocheilus rhinocerous | reverse complement strand
TTGAAACAATACTGGTAAACAAAAAAAAAAAACACTATTGGAGTCAATGGGGACCAGAAACTTTCTGGTTATGAACATTCTTCAAAATATCTTCTATTTTGTTGAGGAGAACAAAGAAATTCATACAGGTTTAGAACAACATGAGGGGTGAGTAAATGATGACAGTATTTACATTTTTGGGTGAAGATCATATAATGCCAGGATCTCATATAGCCTTCTACTACACATGCTTTATCTTTAACTATTAACGTTCATGTAAGACACAACTGACTGTGTTGACGAGGATACTCGCGAAGACTGGCACTTTGACACATAACTATGTGTATTTGAACGTTTAAGCACAAGG
>NW_015646165.1:1429793-1446990 GCF_001515625.1 Sinocyclocheilus rhinocerous | reverse complement strand
GCGCTGTACGAGCAGGTGCGCGCCGCGCGTACCAGGCTGAAACCGTCTTAACGCGCGCATTTACCAACAAGAATTCTGCCCCGCTGCTTAATGTCCATGAATAGTTTAAAACCATTTGTTTTTAAACCACAATGCTTAAAACGCGTTTAAGCTTACATCATAACGCGCAAAACGATTGACATTTTTGTACCGGGTTATTTCCCAACCCTTAAGCGAATATATAGAGTTTGTTCAAACACAAAAAGCCAAATACATCCATCAAGTTAATAATCAAACTAACCTAAAATCTGTGTGGACGATGGCGCTGTTTTTCTTTTTTTTTAGAATAGCTGACATTTTTACTTATCGAAGATTGTTCTTTGCGTGACCATTTCCAGATTATGCCAGAACGAAGTGAAGAGTGGAGGTGAATGCGGACATCAGGCTCAGCGATCACCTGATAGATACACGTACAGTTCGTTCAAAAGTCAAATACAGAATAAATGCATTTGATTGGTAAACCAAATTCAAACGTGACGTCTCAATATCTAATAGTAATACATGGAATTTATGGCAAAGCTCCACTAAATAATAGCGCTAAAAGTGGGGGCGTGGTGGGGCTTTGGCGATTGGCGCTTCAGTCAATCTACTCCACAGCCAATCACGGGCCCCTCATTGCTCGGGCCCTGGGGCTTCAGCCCCACCTAGCCCTATTGTTAATCCGGCCCTGATTGTATGTTGTCTCTGGCAGCATGGGATTGTGTGAGAGCATTTGCACAGATGGACAGAAGGACAGGGCAGGTGGGGCGCTAGACATACAGATGGGACGCACATACTCACAGCCTGCCTTGTCACGAAGCTATTATCCTCCCGAATCCTTTGACACACACAGGCTATTGCTCTTTCTAAGCCTAAACGACTACAAACGGCATATTTGTAGATGAATTTCTGCTTGACAAGCGGGCAGCACTACTAAGTTTCGCTTCCAAAACATAAAAGCAATTATAATAAAGACTTCCTTTAATGAACACACTCTCATTAAGCCGCAGCTCAGCAGGTAAAATGAAAACAAAACGAGACACAGGCTGAACCCGTCCCGCCTTTGCCATTTTAAACGCAAGTCTTTGAGGTGGTTATACATGTGTAGGACTGCAGGCTAACACACCTAGCCACTGTGACAGCAATTACTGTGTGTTTTCTTTCTCAGGCCTCTGCCCGGCCTTTGCAGGATGCTTGTGTGCGATTGTAGTGGAGACGAGTGACAGAGATGAACTATCTTTGCTGAAAAGGTTAGCGGATGTGCATCGGCATGGAAAAACAATCCAGGGTATGTCTCTGCGCCTCCCCCGCATGCTAGAAAAACACCATCTCATGTATATGTTGCATGAAATGCTGTCTTTTTTCTTGAATAAAATCGAGTTGGGGTGGGGGCTCGGGTATACTTGCTCTTGTCTCCAAGACCTCCCTGGGGTGCGTTGCCGTGGAAACGGCCCCAGGTAAATCAGCCTCCTGAAGGTGGTTTTTTGTGGTTCCATTCCGCTTCAATTGGCCAGAGACTGTGTATATCTCCCAGTGTGGGAAATGGAACAGGCTAAATGAAGTCGACAGTCGAAGGCCCCAGGGAAGTCCACAGGCAGTTGTGTACCAAACTCATTGGGCTGATCAGCTAAACGCACTCCATTAAGGTGGGTCTCATGTACTAGCGAGTACTGCTTGAAGAGTGTGCTGATTAAAAACAGATGACATGACCTTACAGTCAACATGGAACCCAAATTGACCCCATTTACTCAGTACATATACCTGAAATTATAGTGAACGGTTCATTGGTGCATGTTATTCTAAAGAAAATATATTTGTCTTTGTAGTTTTTCCTCAAAGTGTAATTACTGGCTCTTATTTTTCAACAACCTGTCATATAAAGAACACCTTTTACATCCATAAATTATTGGATAAAATACTATCCTGTTTCACATAGAATTATATCCCTTAAGGCTTGTTTATATCATAAACGATAACTATGATAATAATTATATTAGCGTCCACACCAATGCAAGATAACGTTCTGTTTGCAAACGCTGCAGTTTTGTCGTCTGTTGCTTTAAATCCTTGAGCTCTTTAAAGTCAGGTGGATTCTGATTAGCTGTCAGTGTTTTTATTGTTTATTAGCAATAAAAATAGTTCTTGAAATGAATTCCAACAATATAGTTCCTTTCTGCTGTTATCGTCAGTACTTCCCTATTGTCATATAAAATTAGAACCATTTGTTTTTTTATATATCATTATATTTATTATCCTTGGTGTGAATGGGCCTTTATGGAAGTTACATGGGTTGCAAATGCCATTTTATGTTGACTTTATTTTTTATTTTTATATTTGAAAAAGGACCAATACATTTAACGTTTAAAAATGATGAATGATGTTGATGAATGATATTTTTGAAGAACTTTCAACTATAAGCAACTATTAGCTATAAGAAGAACATGACTATAAGCAAGTCATTTTGTAGGTGTATTTCCCTGAAAACACTGTTGATCTTTCTAATTTCTAATCCCATCCTGTTTTAACCAGTGGTTTGAGTTTATCATTGGGAAATATCCAAAATTAGTTCATGTGGCGACGTGCAGACCAATTAGATTTAAATAATTGAGTAACTTACATTTTAAATACAATATAGCCAGTTTCTGTGTATATTTTCAAAGAAAGGTAAAGCAGAATGAACCGTTGCACATCTGAGAGCAAAACACAGTAGTTTTTGAATGAATCTGTATATTTAATAATTTTGTGATTTAATGATTTGCTCATAAAGACAGTGAGCATGCCAACATGCTGATAGCTACCAGTTTGACAACCAGTCTTACCAGTTTTCAAGAAAATGAATATATACAGTATATATATATATATTAGTGCTGTCAAGCGATTAATCACATACAAAATAAAGGTTTTTGTTTGCATAATATATGTGTGTGTGTGTGTTCTGTGTATATTTATTATGTATATATAAATAAGAAGCATCCATGCATTCTACTCAGAGTATTCTATTTATTATGTGAGTTGTGATAAATAATGCATTAAAAACCCCAGAGTAGTCCAAAATGTTAGCAGGAAATGTACAAACTCATATTCTCTTCTCATGTTTGCGTGTTTGTCTACAATTTTTTTTCAATTCTCCTTCGGCTACACAAGATTTTTATAATTTCTTGGGTCAAGAAAGAGTCAGAGTGTACAGTACATTTCCTTGTCCCTTACAAACTCTCGCTCTGGTTGGATGCACTTAGGACGCAGTAAGGACGCTTTCCTGCTACATATCACACATGCACACTTCAATTATTATAAGCTGAAAGAACGCAAGTTAAAGGGATAGTTCACCAAAAAATGAAAATTGTCTTCATTTGCTCATTTGTTCCTAACCTGTATGAATTTTGTTCTTCTGTTGAACACAAAAGAAGATATTTTGAAGAATAACATGACTATAAGCAAGTCATTTTGTAGGTGTATTTCCCTGAAAACACTGTTGATCTTTCTAATTTCTAATCCCATCCTGTTTTAACCAGTGGTTTGAGTTTATCATTGGGAAATATCCAAAATTAGTTCATGTGGCGACGTGCAGACCAATTAGATTTAAATAATTGAGTAACTTACATTTTAAATACAATATAGCCAGTTTCTGTGTATATTTTCAAAGAAAGGTAAAGCAGAATGAACCGTTGCACATCTGAGAGCAAAACACAGTAGTTTTTGAATGAATCTGTATATTTAATAATTTTGTGATTTAATGATTTGCTCATAAAGACAGTGAGCATGCCAACATGCTGATAGCTACCAGTTTGACAACCAGTCTTACCAGTTTTCAAGAAAATGAATATATACAGTATATATATATATATTAGTGCTGTCAAGCGATTAATCACATACAAAATAAAGGTTTTTGTTTGCATAATATATGTGTGTGTGTGTGTTCTGTGTATATTTATTATGTATATATAAATACACAGTCATGCAGAGTATATTTTGAAAATATTTACATGTATTTACATGTCTATATTTATATCCATGTAATTTACATTATAAATAAATATATTTAATATATAAACATAACATATCTTTCTGAAATATATACATGCATGTGTGTGTATTTATATAAACAATATAAATACAGAGCACACAGTCATATATTATGTAAACAAAAACTTTTATTTTGGATAAGGACGCTTTCCTGCTACATATCACACATGCACACTTCAATTATTATAAGCTGAAAGAACGCAAGTTAAAGGGATAGTTCACCAAAAAATGAAAATTGTCTTCATTTGCTCATTTGTTCCTAACCTGTATGAATTTTGTTCTTCTGTTGAACACAAAAGAAGATATTTTGAAGAATGTTGGTAACCAGCTGACGGTAGCCATTGACTTCTATAGTATATTTTCCATACAATGGAAATCAATGGCTACCGCCAACTGCTTGGTTACCCACATTCTTCAAAATATCTTATTTTGTGCTCAACAGAAGAAAGAAACTCACTGAGGGTGGGCAAATGATGACAGAATTTTCAGTTTTGAGTGAGCTGTCCCTTTAAGGTGTTTACATTCGCGTAATGGGCAAAAATCTTGCTTTGTCGATCAGTTTATTTATTCTTAAGCCGTTTTTGATCTAACGGCGATTACGAATATATATATATATATATATATATATATATATGTGTATGTATATAATGAATTGTATGGGATAATAAACCTTATTTTCTTTTAGTTGACAGGAAGTGATGGGAGGGAAGGAAAAGGTGTGACATGAGCCTATAAATTCATAATGCAATAAATTACATTTACCACAAAGTTGCTTGCTGGATGGCACCGCCAGTCTCCCCAAGACATATTGCATAGATTTACAGAGACATGGTGGCTGAATGCAACTGTGGGCCAATCTCCTAGACTGAATGCATGGTTTCTCTTTCTGCGTGGAGAGTATGTGTCTGTCAGGCCTGTCACATTGGCCCTGCAGCTGTGTGACTCACTGCTCTCCCCAGTGTCTCTCCTGAGACCTCTGCATGTCAGAACAGTCAATAAAGCCAGCACAGCAGTGCCAAGAGCCTCCAGGGCTGCCCATGGTGGAGTCATTAATGGACCTGCATGGTAACATGGATAGGTGAGAGCTGGTCAGATATCTGGTCGTAGATTCATACAAGCCTCCTATGAGAATTGTATAGGGCCCAGTACAAGTATTTGATGAACTCACATTGCCAACCTTGAGGATGATGAGTTTTTAACCCACAATTCATTGCTCAGTCAGGTCCCGCACTACAGATAGGCTTTGGTCTGTCGTACTGCCATGGCCCATGAATGAATAGTGCACTTCAAAGACTTGTTTGTTTTTTTTTCCTCTGTACATTTCATCTTTTGTTTGGATCACTTTTGACTATTTAGCTCTCGGCAATAGTGTTGCAATGGCGATCTTTGGACGTGAAATAAGACAAAGTCACATTGCCACAAGCGCATCGGTGGAGATAAAAATAAAAGGCTGTGGAGGGCAGGCATAGAGAGGGAGACGGATGGGAACAGGCAGAATAAAAAATGTCCATTTGATTCCCTGTCAAAGACAAGGGTTCCTTCATCCTTTTTTAGTATTCTCAAGCAATGCGTAGAGTTCTTTGTGTTCACTGGGATCTCATTTTGGTCTCTCCATCGGTTCCCCAGATGATTCTACATGGACGTATAGCAAAGATAGAAGCTCAGAACAGAAACATTTACTTGAGAGTTGATTTGGACTCCAAATTCGAGACCTGACAAAAACAACGACAAAGTTTGAACAACAAAGTGTTTTGCGATGAAACTGAAATAGTGACTGATCTTTTCTTCCATATTGTGACGTACAGCTAAATGTAACGGATTATTGAAAAAGAAAAAATGTAGGGCGGTGACTTGGTTTTGTGCATTGGTTGTTGATTGATTAGTGTGAGCTTGGAGTGGTGGATGTTAAGTGGATACAGAGCACTAATTCCAAGTATGGGTCACCATACTTGGCCACATGTCACATCACTTTAAATGATTGGATACATCCTGCATACGTGACCAGAGAGAAGTTTATCATTTTCACTGGAAGGTCTAATGATGACATTTTTGTTAAATATTATGAGGTCAATAAATAAATGAATAAAAAAATAAAAAAATTAAAAATGTAATATGCACCGATTAATTACAATAACTACAATAAGATCTATATTATGTGTTTAGAAAATAGAGTAAATAGCCAGTTCATTATTTAATTATTTATTACTGTATCAAAATGTGCCAAATTTAGTCAATGGCTAATTTTGAAGGTCAAAGAACAACGTATTAGACATTTCTATCTATTTATTTATTGATTTCATTGATTGATTGTTTGATTGATGTATTGATAGATTGATTGATTTCTGCTCCTGCTGCTGTTGCTATATCTTTCAAAAATATGCAGAAAAGTACTATTATTACATATTATCTTACTAGGTGGGCCACATTTCTCATCAATTATGTGTGTAGGTGGTTGTTGTTGTTGATGTTTTTTTTTTTTTGACCACATCAAAAGTTGTGTAAGTACTGTTGTTTCTGCAGCTCGGCTTATCAGTATAATTTGGGTTTTTTAATTTACATTACTTTTCATAGTATAGACTCTTCTCTATCAAACATATCAAGAAAAATATTGATTCCTCATGATATGTTGACTTTAACATTTAGATTCATGCATTTATTGTCTGCTGTGGCAACATTGGCATCACTTTTATTACACCCCCTTGTCATTTTTCCACAACTCAAAGTTGAAAAAAAAAAGAACTGTCAAAACTTCCATTGTGCAAAGGGTTGTGGGTAAAATGATTCTATAAAGCATGCAGGGATGCCCACACCAGCAGTGCTCTAAAAGTAGTTTGACACTACCTTTCAATATTTTTTTTGATGCAATGATGATTTGGATTGTGGTAATTCTAATCTCACAAATTTTTTGAAATGGATAATATGTGAACCGTAAAGTATTGCTAGTCTGTATTTTGGCCATATATATGGGTGGTCTCAGTGACCCCTCTGTCAGTCTGAGCACTCACACCTGTCTGAGTTTTAGAGATGTAGTCTGGGGTGCCCACATGTAGTGTGCATGGCTAAAGAACAAGTGTGCCAGTATATATCAGTCATCCGTGAGTGGGTTGAGAGCTGCTGCAGAGGGCCAGGTGTGAAGGACAGGCTGTGAGAGCTCAGCAGAACCAGAGATGAGCTCAGAAGTGCAGAAAGAGAAGTCACAGGCTCTATTCATCTCAGAAACTGAAATGATGTTTGTGTTGGAAAATTGGAAATTCTGTCATTTATTCATCCTCATGTCAGATCAAACCCGCATGTCTTTCTTTTACAGAAAAATAAGCTATTTGAAAATGTTTCATCGCTCTCAGATCTCAAAAATTGCATCATGGTTCATCTGAGCATTTGGCATCGTTGACATCAAACCTGGTGCTTTGCTAAGTTCAGATATGCACATTTGGAAAGGAAATTTGAAACCCTTTTAATATGCATGTAAAAGCTCTTTATAGTTCTGCTTAAACATCATTGTTCTTTTTAAAAGTGGCAGCACCGCCTCCTCACTCTCATTTCTTTAACCATTTTGACTGTAAATACCACCTTTCTGGACATTATATACCTGGGAGCTGATGAAGGGCTTACATGACGGGTTTATTTGAATAGTTCCAGCATCTTAAGCATTAGAACAAAATTATGAGAAATGATTGAAAAAGGTGCGAGTGGTTGATAGTTACCTTGCAAGTCAACTAACAGAGGCTTGGAGAAAGAAACTATTTTTTTTATAAAAGCCGTAAGAGCAGAAAAATTGACTTTTGTGTTCGGATTGATTACTATTGATACAGAGAGTTCAATGAAATCAGGTCTATAGTTCATTCTCTGACTTCTGAGTTTCTGATCTAACAAATTAACAGTTGCTGAGTGCTTGAGTGGAGCTGCACTATCGTTTAAAAGCCTCAGGTTGGTGAGATTTTTTAAATATTTTGAAGGAAGTTTCTTATGCTCACCAGGGCTGCATTTATTTGATCAATAGTAAAGTAAAAATGGTAATATTGTGAAATATTATTGCAATTTAAAATAACTGTTTTCTATTTTAATATATTTTAATATATATTCAAAGCAAAAATACCAACATGTTACCTTAAAAAATAAAGAAAAAAGGAGCAAAGTAGCCATAAGCTATTTTCCATCTTCTTTTCAAGCACTGTGCACAAATCTAAAAACTCATCTGAAATCAGCAGGTCCTTTGGACACGGTCTCCTTATGGCAGCCCTGTGTATAAAAGATGGTATTTCCACTTCCTCCTCCCGTCTACTCAGCATCCTGTTCATTCTTCTCTCTCTCTGAATATGTCTGTCTGTTCTCAGCTAAGCTGTTTTCACTCAAACGATCGCTTTGTAGCGAAAACTCAAAAAGCGTCCGTCTGGTTAATAATTAGCATGCTAAAAGATTTGTTAAGCACATTAAAGCCGCCATTACATATCACCTTAGTCGTCCTTCTCTTCTTTCACTCTCTATCTGTGTGTTTTTCTCTATTTTTGACATACAGACCGAGGGTGGCAGGCATCAAAGGGCAGGAAGAGCAGAGAGCCCACACCCACTGAGCTAACATTTAAACTCCATCCAATCCCACTAGGAACCAAAGGCACTGCGCTGAACGTCAGATTAAACCCAGAAATATGTATGAAAAATATCTGCTTTCAAAGGGGTTCAAAGATACAATGAAACTTCATCAAAGTGCCATGTCCTTCTTTTGCCCTTGGCAGAGCATGAATCCAACGTCCTTCAGATTTCAGTTTTATAGCATGAGATGACGGGTCTATCTACTGTATCTGTCTATCTTTACTCAACTCCAGCATAAGTGCTGTGCTGACAGGTGAGCTTCTTTACATAAACTTTGTCACAACCCAAAACAGTATTTGGACACTTGATGTTTGATGTGCAAATTCAACTGCATTTGAATATAAACTATCAAATCAAGTGGGAGCTGCAAACAAACAATTCTAGACCTTTTTTCACTTTGCTTAGGGGCCGTTCACACAAAAAATTTTTTTATTGGTTTATGTGAAAATGTTGGTGAAATTGTGACATTTTTAAAGATGATGTCAAATATTCAAGAACTTGGAATTCTGTTCCATTCCATTGAACTCAAGAGTGTGTTCAGAGTAAATGATCTGAAATACTTTTATTTTTTTAAATTAGATTTTATATTTTTTTTTTTCTGACTGTATGAAGTCAGTTCCTGTAGTGTTCATCACATTAACTATGGACATTTTCCATTAACGTTTAACATTCCAAATACTTTAGCTCTGTTCCAGTTAGTTTTTAATCAGATTTACCTTAACATTTTTCTATTGTCTTAAATATATTTCTCTTGACTTGTTTTTATTTAATTATTTGTTTGTTTGTTTGTAATGTAACCTAATGTAACTGTTTATATACATTTTAAAGAGTTGCTTAAAGGCACAATAGGTAAGATTTTCATAATAAAATATCCAAAAACCACTTGCACATTGTTATATATTTCATGCAGTTGTGCACTTACATTATCCCAAAAGTTCCCAAGGATTCCCAGAGAACTTCCCATTTTAAATAATGGCTCGTCCCGGTTCATTGTCGCCTATCAATTATGTAATATCCGTGCTATCGGTTTCCACTTGTAGAAAGTATGGCAACACACGTGGACAAAAATGCTGCTGCAGTTAAACTAAATCCATTTCGGCAGTCGCGAATAAAATGAAAATTAATTGAAAAGTCAGAGGCGTTTAGATGAGTCATCGCTGAAACACCAGAGTTTTGTTCAGTGCGCGCGCTCGCTGAGTATATTCTCTCATCATAAACAACAAAGTGCAGATGTACGTATGATGTAAGTAGGAGATTCATTCATCAAACAGTGTATAGACAGCTTTACTGATTATAAGGGGAGTTTTTTTAAAAAGTGCTTAAACTCGTAGCCACACACCCATTTAAAGCTCTTTCCTATGTTAAACACATCCGGTTTTGTGTTCACTGTCCTAGTTCATGATAAATGTGAAGTTCTCCGCTCCGTGTTCACCACCCAGACATGCATGAGAAATTATGGTCCTTATTGATTCTCATTTTCAAAGGATCTGATGGGCGCACGTGTCAGGCAGCTCCTTTAAAGGGTTAATGAGCTTAATCGACGACACTTGACGATCCATTTAAACCCTCACCCCCCCATCCCAAAAATTAAACCGGTAAAAGAAAGGCTCCAACTTCTTAATCTCTGCAAATCGGACTAATCCAGCATTGCAGAAATGCAGGCTTTGGAGAGAATGGCTCCTTAAGCCTACTACGCTGTGCATAGGTGTTGCTTAGCGCTTCTGTGGGGGAGTGTGCGCCATTGATCCATTCATATGTTTATGAGGCAAGGGTTAAAGTCACAGTTTATGGTGAGAGAATGAGAAGTTTGCTTCCGTTTCTCCTTTTATCTCTCTTGCTCTCTCTTCATTTCGATGTCTCCTTCCTCCTCTATGCCCTCCGGGAGCCCAGTGTTTATTGGCTGCCTGAAATACACCCATATTTCCACCAGCCCCCGGCTAGCATTGTCTCAACAAAGCCTGTTACTTGATGGTTCAATAGGGGCTTTTTGGGTGTGATTTCCCTGCTGTTGCCTGCTCTCTCTCTTGGTCTCGGTAGCTGCCGTCTCGGCTCAGGAGCATGGCGAATGGGATCAGAAGCAAACAGCCTCACTGATAACGATGAAGGGCAAATATTGAAGCCTTATTGTTTGTTTGTTTTCTAGCTCCCCTGCTTCCGTCTGCGGCGTCTTTCACATTCTGAGTTATATTCACCCAAACTTTGACATTTACTCTGTTCAGGCTTACTTTCAAATGCAAGCCTTTGAAGACCTTATTCTGATTAATGCGGAATGCTATTTAAATGCACGTTTTGATGACTTGTGACTTGTACTGGTCATCATTTCTGTTGTTTATTTTCTCTGCTGTGGTCCACTTATAATGTTAGTCCCATAGTTGAGTTTTTCAGGACTCTTTTCAACCCTCTCTTTGACCCGCAGAACGCTAGGCCTTTAAAGGCCTGTTCATAAGATAACTATATTAGCGTCCACACCAAAGGAAAATAACATTCTCTTTATAAACATGCACTGCAGTTCTGTCTTCTGCCGCTTTAAATGTTCAAGCTTTTTAAAGGTGGATTCTGATTGACTCTCAATGTTTTTATCATTCATCTGCTGAAAAAACAGTCTGAAAGCGATTCCAGCAATATCGTTCCTTTGGGTCGTTTTCATAGCTGTGGAATGGTCTTCCCTATTCTCATAGAATTAGAACAATTATTAAAATGAGAACAATCATAGTGATAGTTATTGATATAGTTGTCATTCTTGAATGGGTTCTTATGGCTTCTTTGTTTGCAAATTAGCTTTAGCAGTTAGCTTCTTCTGATGCGATAGCTACATTATTCTTTGGAGGAAAAGCCTCTTTCTCCATCGATAGTCAATCAAAATAAATTGTAATTAGACTAAATATGTTTTGACATGTTTTACAAGTGGGAATTTTTGGAAGGTCTTAAAAATGTGAAATGATTCTCATTTTTTCCTGTCTACTCCCTTTGATGTCATAGTTCATGTAGGATGGTCTCTAATGAAGGGTTTGGGACAGTGAGGGTTCTTTTGGTGCCAGCTGTCAGTGTATGTCACTTTCCTGACTCATTTTCAGAGTAATTAGTTAGAAATAGTAGTATCTACCCTACATAATCGCTATTACCTCACAGTGACTGGGTCCAGTTTTTTTTCTTTCTTACACAAAATAGGCTGGCTGACAAGTAAATGTGGTCATGGGTTTTCCATGTCAAAAATCTAAGGAGGAGCTGTTTTTTTCTTCTTTGTTTTAATACCAGTATTTTGAGTTCTGAAAGTTGAAAGTACAATTTCATTATGCAGTGACTTTGCAGAAGAATTTGATTATCCATAATATGACCACCTTAAAAACAAAATAAAACAAGCTAATACTTAAAAACATAACCTATAAAGTCAGACGACTGATTGTTGCAACCCAGACCATTGGAAAAAACGTGTAATGTGGTGTTTTGGGTTGTGTTTCTTGTTCATGTTTTCATGTCTTTTATTTTGTAGTTTGATTCCTGCTGTTAGTGTCATGCTTCCCTTGCCTCATGTCTCTCTGCCTTGTGTATGTGTCATGTTCTGATTGGTTGTCCTAGTCATGTGTCTTGTTTCCCATTGGTTTGTTCTTGTCATGTGACCCTCTTGTTTGCTATAAGTAGCCATCATGTTGCCATTGTCTCTCGTCGTGTACTGATGTTGTAACCCACTGTCGGTGAGTCTAGTCTGTTTATGCCTCGTCAAGCCTGTTCATGTCAAGTCAAGTCAAGTCAAGTCAAGTCTGTTCATGTCAAGTCTCGGATTATTGTTTGGATGTTTGGCTCACTCTGTAAATAAACTGCACTTGGGTTCTTCACTACGCTCGCCTTCAGTGGACTGATTCGTTACAAAACGTGCCTGTGTGACATTTCTGCAAAATTATGTTACATTGCTATGTTTTACGACATGTTCAAAATGAAATGTTATTGTATAAATGTTAAATGTAAACGCTAAAAGCATGTTCAGTTTGATCTGAAACAATGAACGTGAATGTGCCTACATTTTATTACATTGTACGTATTGTAGCGGTTCAGAAATGAAATGTCCAGTGAGTTGCACCAAAAGGTTAATTCTTAATTGCATTTGAAAATAACATACCATGTACACTAAACTCTACCCTAAACATAACCAATAGCGTTAACAAAAGCGAAAGTAAGGTAAAGCCATTTTATTTGTCGTTTGCAATGTCATTTGAGTTTTCTTCGACAAGTCTTTGGGCTTTAGTGACTCGTGTTTCATGGGATGCTCCACATTGCAAGTCCAGTGCTATACCAGGTGAGCTATCGAGCAAGTTTACTATATTAGAAAATCCATACATATGGAGCTGATTATGTGATGAAAATGTTATAACCCTTATAAGTCATATAATAAAGTCAAAATGTTATAACCCTTATAAGTCATAACCCTTTTCAGATTTATTCAGCGATTACGCTCATCGAGGTAGGAATGAGTTACCTTTTTTGGGCTCTTTTGCGTGGCTGTAAGTGTCTGTCCAGGTCAGGGTGCTTCTGTCTCCACAGAAGAGATCACCCTCAGGCGCACTGCACATAGAGAGAGAAAGAATGAAATGGGATGAGAGCAATAAAATGAGACAACGAGACTGAGGAACACTTGGTTTGGTGAGTCACAAGTGATGGATACCTAGTACATCTGTCCTGGGTGTGTGATGTGACTGCTGATTGGTTCTGACAGGCCTTTTAAAGTGGTCCTCAGCCTCAGGACTGGAACTCTGTTGGTCTGTGCTGGATGGGAGGGGTGTGGCCACCAACTTTTGTAGAAGTTAAATTCTGATACCTTTAAAGCAAAAAATCATCCATTTACTCACTTCATGTAGTTCTAAACCAGTATGACTATATATATATATATATATATACCCTATTAAAATATTGACAAATTATTGTAATAATATAAGTAATATATTTATAATACATTTCATACTAAATATAGTTCAAATCTATTAACATATTTACTGATGTATCGCTCGAGATTTACTGATATAAAACATATAAACTATTTGGAGTACTACTTGTGCACAATGCACATGTCTTAATATTAAGCCTAAAATGTGTTTTGATTTCACTACTGATGAGGATTGTATGGTCTTTATGTCTTTATGTCGGTCTTTAAATGCAATATATTTCAAGTGTACCTGAAGTAGACTTGCAATAGTTCCACTTTAGCACAATCAAATATACTTCAGTATATCAGTTATCCTATTCCTAACTGGAGTAGAAGGGCAGTTGTTTAAGTATATTTCATACATTAATAATAGTATACTGAAGCACAGTATAAAAAGCTTAAATTAGATATTTGAAAAAGAACTTTGATCAAAATTAGAGAACACTTACAGATACCTCCAAGTTATTGGCGTTAATCTGGCACCTGATGCTAATTTCCTTAATTATATGACAAACCCTATTTAACTGGCAGCATTCCTCCCATTTCCCCTGAGATTGCAAGATGACTGTCTGCTATAAGGTGACTGAAACCCTGTGACAGGAGGCAGTCCAGATGAAGGCCAAAGGGATGACACTTTCAGCCATTGCAAGAGAAGTTGGTTGTTCCAAATCTGTAATTATCCAAATATTGCAGCAAATGTTATAACCCTTATAAGTCATATAATAAAGTCAAAATGTTATAACCCTTATAAGTCATAACCCTTTTCAGATTTATTCAGCGATTACGCTCATCGAGGTAGGAATGAGTTACCTTTTTTGGGCTCTTTTGCGTGGCTGTAAGTGTCTGTCCAGGTCAGGGTGCTTCTGTCTCCACAGAAGAGATCACCCTCAGGCGCACTGCACATAGAGAGAGAAAGAATGAAATGGGATGAGAGCAATAAAATGAGACAACGAGACTGAGGAACACTTGGTTTGGTGAGTCACAAGTGATGGATACCTAGTACATCTGTCCTGGGTGTGTGATGTGACTGCTGATTGGTTCTGACAGGCCTTTTAAAGTGGTCCTCAGCCTCAGGACTGGAACTCTGTTGGTCTGTGCTGGATGGGAGGGGTGTGGCCACCAACTTTTGTAGAAGTTAAATTCTGATACCTTTAAAGCAAAAAATCATCCATTTACTCACTTCATGTAGTTCTAAACCAGTATGACTATATATATATATATATATATACCCTATTAAAATATTGACAAATTATTGTAATAATATAAGTAATATATTTATAATACATTTCATACTAAATATAGTTCAAATCTATTAACATATTTACTGATGTATCGCTCGAGATTTACTGATATAAAACATATAAACTATTTGGAGTACTACTTGTGCACAATGCACATGTCTTAATATTAAGCCTAAAATGTGTTTTGATTTCACTACTGATGAGGATTGTATGGTCTTTATGTCTTTATGTCGGTCTTTAAATGCAATATATTTCAAGTGTACCTGAAGTAGACTTGCAATAGTTCCACTTTAGCACAATCAAATATACTTCAGTATATCTTTAGTTGGACGCCAGCACTACTTCCACACAATTAAACTGCATTAAGTACAAAATTAGTTGTTCCAATTTAGCAGACTTTAAGTATACCAATTTAGTATACTAAAAGTACAGTTGCAGGGTATTTTTATTAAGTACATAAATATGTAAATGTGTTTATAGTACTTAGCATGAAATAAATGTTTGTCCTAAATTTCAAGGTCACTGCTTATTCCTACTTGAAGTTATCCTATTCCTAACTGGAGTAGAAGGGCAGTTGTTTAAGTATATTTCATACATTAATAATAGTATACTGAAGCACAGTATAAAAAGCTTAAATTAGATATTTGAAAAAGAACTTTGATCAAAATTAGAGAACACTTACAGATACCTCCAAGTTATTGGCGTTAATCTGGCACCTGATGCTAATTTCCTT
Source organism: Sinocyclocheilus rhinocerous (assembly GCF_001515625.1). Lineage (NCBI taxonomy): Eukaryota > Metazoa > Chordata > Actinopteri > Cypriniformes > Cyprinidae > Sinocyclocheilus > Sinocyclocheilus rhinocerous. Next base: position 1,431,470 of record NW_015646165.1, on the reverse strand, counting down.
AATTATATGACAAACCCTATTTAACTGGCAGCATTCCTCCCATTTCCCCTGAGATTGCAAGATGACTGTCTGCTATAAGGTGACTGAAACCCTGTGACAGGAGGCAGTCCAGATGAAGGCCAAAGGGATGACACTTTCAGCCATTGCAAGAGAAGTTGGTTGTTCCAAATCTGTAATTATCCAAATATTGCAGCTTTACAATGACACTAATTCATTCAAGTCCCCCAAAAAGGCTGGTTTTCATGTAAGACAAATGCACGAGAAGGCGGGATAATGCGGAGACTCTCAATGGGGAATCGATTCAACACTGCAACTGGAATTGTTCGCCAGTTCAGTGTTGAACAGGGTATGGATCTGTCTCGGCACGTTTAAGAGAAGTCAGACTGAAAGCGCACACTGCAGTGACGAAGCCTCTCATCAGCAGAAAGAATCAAAAGGCTAGGCTCAACTTTGCTGAGGAGCATGTTGTGTAGAGAGAGGAGAACTGGTCCAAAGTTCACTTTAGTGATGAGAGCAAGTTTATTTTATTTGAGTCTGGGAAGCATTTTGTTTGACATCAAAGTGGGGAAAAGGCTGAACCCCAAGTGCATAAAGAAGTCAGTGAAAGGTGGAAGAGGAAGTGTCATGGTTTGGGGGATGTTTTATACTGCAGGAGTTGGGCCTCTTATACAGCTACATGGCAGGTCAATGCAAATGTTTATCAGAACCTTCTTCAGCAACCTGCGGTACCTTCCCTGCAGGCATCTCCCAATCAGCCTGCAATTTTCATGCAAGACAATGCTCCCATCACATAATTCACACAAATAAAATGAATTCAAAATATTAGTAAAAAAGCATAATAAATAACAACGCTCCCTTTTGGGTTATACAGAAAGAAAGAAAGTCATGCGGTTTGGAAACAACATGAGGGTGAGTAATTGATGACAATAATTTTCATTTTTGGTTGAACTATTTCTTTAAAATGCTTTATTCCTGCTTGTCCACATCCAGCAACATCAAAAGTAATCTAGATGTGAAGCGTCAAACGTAAGCAGGAGTCTCTGTAGAGCATGTTTGTCAGTAGGCCCGCCTGAGGAAATGTTCCCATTTAATGCGACCCGTAGTCTCAATCACTGAGAGAAAGCTGCTCCGCTGCCTCATGACCTGCTGACTACACAGTTTGGATCACACACATTTAGAAACATGTCGGTCATTAATCAAAATGATTGACAGCTCACTTCACCCTGTTTAGACATATTTATTGCCACTTCTCTGATGTATGTGTGATGTTTGCGAGATCCACGGCAGACACGAAAAGAATCTGGATATGAAAGAAACAGATACTTCATCAAATTACTCGCTGTTAGATCTAAAACGCATGAATAATGTTTTTTTGAAAAGCATGAATAATGTTCCCCAGGAGAGCTGGGAGATTTTTGTCATGGTGTGAGTAGAAGTGTGCCTTTTTGAAACGCTATCATTTGGAAACTCTGGAGATTCACAGACTAATTAGGCTTATTTGCATGCAGTGGAAGCGAGCAGCTGACAGCGTCCACTGCCGGCCAAGAGAAAGATGCTTTTAATGAGAGCTCACTGCTGTGTTAAAGGAGTCCCCTGCCTCCTCAGGCCTACACACATGTGCGCGCACACACACACACACTCACACAAACAAGTGACATGTAACCCTCCACTGAGGCT